>NW_026267042.1:0-241712 GCF_000147395.1 Oryza glaberrima | reverse complement strand
GCTTTTGAACATTTTCATTCCGGTCAAAAACAGAGTTTTTGCTACTAACGCACCCAATACACTCAATATGTCCAAAAATTATGTTTTGGTCTTTTTGAACTTTTTTCATTCCGGTGGATTGAAAAAACATCGCACCCGTGGGGGCTCAATATATGCCATTATTGGCATTATTGACAAAAGTTCGTTAATGTTTTTGCCACGAATGCCCCCAAATACACTCCAATATGTCCAAAAATCATGTTTTGGTGCCTTTTCAACTTTTTCATTCCGGTCAAAAACATCGCACCCGTGGGGGGCTCAATATGTGCCAATATTGGCATAAATTGACAAAAGTTCATCGCGCGAATCACGAAGTGAGTTTTTGCTACGAACGCACCCAATATACTCCAATATGTCCAAAAATCATGTTTTGGTGCTTTTGAACTTTTTCATTCCAGTCAAAAACATCGCACCCGTGGGGGGCCAAATATATGCCAATATTGGATTAAATTGACAAAAGTTCATCGCGCGAATCACGAAGTGAGTTTTTGCTACGAACGCACCCAATGCACTCCAATATGTCCAAAAATCATGTTTTGTTCTCTTTGAACTTTTTATTCCTGTCAAAAACATAGCACCCGTGGGGGCTCAATATATGCCAATGTTGACATTAATTGAGAAAAGTTTGCCGCGCGAATAACAAAGTGAGTTTTTGACACGAACGCACCCAATACACTCCAATGTGTCCAAAAATCGTGTTTTTTTGTGCTTTTTGAACTTTTTCATTCCGGTCAAAAACAGACTTTTTGCTACTAACGCACCCAACACACTCCAATATGTCCAAAAATCATGTTTTGGTCTTTTTAAACTTTTTCATTCCGGTGAAAAACATCGCACCCGTGGGGGCTCAATATATGCCATTATTGGCATTATTTGACAAAAGTGCGTTAATGTTTTTGCCACGAACGCCCCAAATACACTCCAATATGTCCAAAAATCGTGTTTTGGTGCTTTTTGAACATTTTCATTCCGGTCAAAAACATCGCACCCGTGGGGGCTCAATATATGCCAATATTGGCATAAATTGACAAAAGTTCATCGCGCGAATCACGAAGTGAGTTTTTGCTACGAACGCACCCAATACACTCCAATATGTCCAAAAATCATGTTTTGGTCTTTTTGAACTTTTTTTCCGGTCAAAAACATAGCACCCGTGGGGGCTCAATATATGCCAATGTTGACATTAATTGAGAAAAGTTTGCCGCGCGAATAACAAAGTGAGTTTTTGACACGAACGCACCCAATACACTCCAATGTGTCCAAAAATCGTGTTTTTTGTGCTTTTTGAACTTTTTCATTCCGGTCAAAAACAGAGTTTTTGCTACTAACGCACCCAATACACTCCAATATGTCCAAAAATCATGTTTTGGTCTTTTTGAACTTTTTCATTCCGGTCAAAAACATAGCACCCGTGGGGGCTCAATATATGCCAATATTGACATTAATTGACAAAAGTTTGCCGCGAGAATAGCTAAGTGAGTTTTTGGCACGAACGCACCCAATACACTCCAATGTGTCCAAAAATCGTGTTTTGGTGCTTTTTGAACTTTTTCATTCTGGTCAAAAACTGAGTTTTTGCTACTAACGCACCCAATACACTCCAATATGTCCAAAAATCATGTTTTGGTCTTTTTGAACTTTTTCATTCCGGTGAAAAACATCGCACCCGTGGGGGCTCAATATATGCCATTATTGGCATTATTTGACAAAAGTTCGTTAATGTTTTTGCCACGAACGCCCCAAATACACTCCAATATGTCCAAAAATCTTGTTTTGGTGCCTTTTCAACTTTTTCATTCCGGTCAAAAGCATCGCACTCGTGGGGGCTCAATATGTGCCAATATTGGCATTAATTGACAAAAGTTCGTCGTGCGAATCACGAACTGAGTTTTTGACACGAACGCACCTCCAATATGTCCAAAAATCATGTTTTGGTGCTTTTTTAACTTTTTCATTCCGGTTAAAAACATCGCACCCGTGGGGGCTCAATATATGCCAATATTGGCATAAATTGACAAAAGTTCATCGCGCGAATCACGAATTGAGTTTTTGCTACGAACGCACCCAATAGACTCCAATATGTCCAAAAATCATGTTTTGGTCTTTTTGAACTTTTTCATTCCGGTCAAAAACATAGCACCCGTGGGGGCTCAATATATGCCAATATTGACATTAATTGACAAAAGTTTGCCGCGCGAATAACAAAGTGAGTTTTTGGCACGAACGCACCCAATACACTCCAATGTGTCCAAAAATCGTGTTTTGGTGCTTTTTGAACTTTTTCATTCCGGTCAAAAAACTGAGTTTTTGCTACTAACGCACCCAATACACTCCAATATGTCCAAAAATCATGTTTTGGTCTTTTTGAACTTTTTCATTCCGGTGAAAAACATCGCACCCGTGGGGTCTCAATATATGCCATTATTGGCATTATTTGACAAAAGTTCGTTAATGTTTTTGCCACGAACGCCCCAAATACACTCCAATCTGTCCAAAAATCATGTTTTTGTGATTTTTGTACTTTTTCATTCCGGTGAAAAACATCGCACCCGTGGGGGCTCAATATATGCCAATATTGGCATAAATTGACAAAAGTTCATCGCGCGAATCACGAATTGAGTTTTTGCAACGAACGCACCCAATAGACTCCAATATGTCCAAAAATCATGTTTTGGTCTTTTTGAACTTTTTCATTCCGGTCAAAAACATAGCACCCGTGGGGGCTCAATATATGCCAATATTGACATTAATTGACAAATGTTTGCCGCGCGAATAACAAAGTGAGTTTTTGGCACGAACGCACCCAATACACTCCAATGTGTCCAAAAATCGTGTTTTGGTGCTTTTTGAACATTTTCATTCAAGTGAAAAACAGAGTTTTTGCTACTAACGCACCCAATACACTCCAATATGTCCAAAAATCATGTTTTGGTCTTTTTGAACTTTTTCATTCCGGTCAAAAACATAGCACCCGTGGGGGCTCAATATATGCCAATATTGACATTAATTGACAAATATTTGCCGCGCGAATAACAAAGTGAGTTTTTGGCACGAACGCACCCAATACACTCCAATGTGTCCAAAAATCGTGTTTTGGTGCTTTTTGAACTTTTTCATTCCGGTCAAAAAACTGAGTTTTTGCTACTAACGCACCCAATACACTCCAATATGTCCAAAAATCATGTTTTGGTCTTTTTGAACTTTTTCATTCCGGTGAAAAACATCGCACCCGTGGGGGCTCAATATATGCCATTATTGGCATTATTTGACAAAAGTTCGTTAATGTTTTTGCCACGAACGCCCCAAATACACTCCAATATGTCCAAAAATCTTGTTTTGGTGCCTTTTCAACTTTTTCATTCCGGTCAAAAGCATCGCACTCGTGGGGGCTCAATATGTGCCAATATTGGCATTAATTGACAAAAGTTCGTCGTGCGAATCACGAACTGAGTTTTTGACACGAACGCACCCAATACTCTCCAATATGTCCAAAAATCATGTTTTGGTGCTTTCTTAACTTTTTCATTCCGGTTAAAAACATCGCACCCGTGGGGGCTCAATATATGCCAATATTGGCATAAATTGACAAAAGTTCATCGCGCGAATCACGAATTGAGTTTTTGTTACGAACGCACCCAATAGACTCCAATATGTCCAAAAATCATGTTTTGGTGCTTTTTGAACTTTTTCATTCCGGTCAAAAACATCGCACCCGTGGGGGCTCAATATATGCCAATATTGTTATAAATTGACAAAAGTTCATCGCGCGAATCACGAATTGAGTTTTTGTTACGAACGCACCCAATAGACTCCAATATGTCCAAAAATCATGTTTTGGTCTTTTTGAACTTTTTCATTCCGGTTAAAAACATCGCACCCGTGGGGGCTCAATATATGCCAATATTGGCATAAATTGACAAAAGTTCATCGCGCGAATCACGAATTGAGTTTTTGCTACGAACGCACCCAATAGACTCCAATATGTCCAAAAATCATGTTTTGGTCTTTTTGAACTTTTTCATTCCGGTCAAAAACATAGCACCCGTGGGGGCTCAATATATGCCAATATTGACATTAATTGACAAAAGTTTGCCGCGCGAATAACAAAGTGAGTTTTTGGCACGAACGCACCCAATACACTCCAATGTGTCCAAAAATCGTGTTTTGGTGCTTTTTGAACTTTTTCATTCCGGTCAAAAAACTGAGTTTTTGCTACTAACGCACCCAATACACTCCAATATGTCCAAAAATCATGTTTTGGTCTTTTTGAACTTTTTCATTCCGGTGAAAAACATCGCACCCGTGGGGTCTCAATATATGCCATTATTGGCATTATTTGACAAAAGTTCGTTAATGTTTTTGCCACGAACGCCCCAAATACACTCCAATCTGTCCAAAAATCATGTTTTTGTGATTTTTGTACTTTTTCATTCCGGTGAAAAACATCGCACCCGTGGGAGCTCAATATGTGCCAATATTGGCATTAATTGACAAAAGTTCGTCGTGCGAATCACGAACTGAGTTTTTGACACGAACGCACCCAATACTCTCCAATATGTCCAAAAATCATGTTTTGGTGCTTTCTTAACTTTTTCATTCCGGTTAAAAACATCGCACCCGTGGGGGCTCAATATATGCCAATATTGGCATAAATTGACAAAAGTTCATCGCGCGAATCACTGTTTTGGTGCCTTTTCAACTTTTTCATTCCGGTGAAAAGCATCGCACTCGTGGGGGCTCAATATGTGCCAATATTGGCATTAATTGACAAAAGTTCGTCGTGCGAATCACGAACCGAGTTTTTGACACGAACGCACCCAATACTCTCCAATATGTCCAAAAATCATGTTTTGGTTCCTTTTCAACTTTTTCATTCCGGTTAAAAACATCGCACCCGTGGGGGCTCAATATATGCAAATATTGGCATAAATTGACAAAAGTTCATCGCGCGAATCACGAATTGAGTTTTTGCTACGAACGCACCCAATACACTCCAATATGTCCAAAAATCATGTTTTGGTCTTTTTGAACATTTTCATTCCGGTGAAAAACATCGCACCCGTGGGGGCTCAATATATGCCATTATTGGCATTATTTGACAAAAGTTCGTTAATGTTTTTGCCACGAACGCCCCAAATACACTCCAATATGTCCAAAAATCATGTTTTGGTGCCTTTTCAACTTTTTCATTCAGGTCAAAAGCATCGCACTCGTGGGGGCTCAATATGTGCCAATATTGGCATTAATTGACAAAAGTTCGTCGTGCGAATCACGAACTGAGTTTTTAACACGAACGCACCCAATACTTTCCAATATGTCCAAAAATCATGTTTTGGTGCTTTTTTAACTTTTTCATTCCGGTTAAAAACATCGCACCCGTGGGGGCTCAATATATGCCAATATTGGCATAAATTGACAAAAGTTCATCGCGCGAATCACGAATTGAGTTTTTGCTACGAACGCACCCAATAGACTCCAATATGTCCAAAAATCATGTTTTGGTCTTTTTGAACTTTTTCATTCCGGTCAAAAACATAGCACCCGTGGGGGCTCAATATATGCCAATATTGACATTAATTGACAAAAGTTTGCCGCGCGAATAACAAAGTGAGTTTTTGGCACGAACGCACCCAACACACTCCAATGTGTCCAAAAATCATGTTTTGGTGCCTTTTCAACTTTTTCATTCCGGTCAAAAGCATCGCACACGTGGGGCTCAATATGTGCCAATATTGGCATTAATTGACAAAAGTTCGTCGTGCGAATCACGAACTGAGTTTTTGACTCGAACGCACCCAATACTTTCCAATATGTCCAAAAATCATGTTTTGGTGCTTTTTTAACTTTTTCATTCCGGTTAAAAACATCGCACCCGTGGGGGCTCAATATATCCCAATATTGGCATAAATTGACAAAAGTTCATCGCGCGAATCACGAATTAAGTTTTTGCTACGAACGCACCCAATAGACTCCAATATGTCCAAAAATCATGTTTTGGTCTTTTTGAACTTTTTCATTCCGGTCAAAAACATAGCACCCGTGGGGGCTCAATATATGCCAGTATTGACATTAATTGACAAAAGTTTGCCGCGCGAATAACAAAGTGAGTTTTTGACACGAACGCACCCAATACACTCCAATGTGTCCAAAAATCGTGTTTTTTGTGCTTTTTGAACTTTTTCATTCTGGTCAAAAACAGAGTTTTTGCTACTAACGCACCCAATACACTCCAATATGTCCAAAAATCATGTTTTGGTCTTTTTGAACTTTTTCATTCCGGTCAAAAACATAGCACCCGTGGGGGCTCAATATATGCCAATATTGACACTAATTGACAAAAGTTTGCCGCGCGAATAGCAAAGTGAGTTTTTGGCACGAACGCACCCAATACACTCCAATGTGTCCAAAAATCGTGTTTTGGTGCTTTTTGAACTTTTTCATTCCGGTCAAAAACTGAGTTTTTGCTACTAACGCACCCAATACACTCCAATATGTCCAAAAATCATGTTTTGGACTTTTTGAACTTTTTCATTCCGGTGAAAAACATCGCACCCGTGGCGGCTCAATATATGCCATTATTGGCATTATTTGACAAAAGTTCGTCGTGCGAATCACGAACTGAGTTTTTGACACGAACGCACCCAATACTCTCCAATATGTCTAAAAATCATGTTTTGGTGCTTTTTGAACTTTTTCATTCCGGTCAAAAACATCGCACCCGTGGGGGCTCAATATATGCCAATATTGGCATAAATTGACAAAAGTTCGTCGTGCGAATCACGAACTGAGTTTTTGACACGAACGCACCCAATACACTCCAATATGTCCAAAAATCATGTTTTGGTCTTTTTGAACTTTTTCATTCCGGTCAAAAACATAGCACCCGTGGGGGCTCAATATATGCCAATATTGACATTAATTGACAAAAGTTTGCCGCGCGAATAACAAAGTGAGTTTTTGGCACGAACGCACCCAATACACTCCAATGTGTCCAAAAATCGTGTTTTGGTGCTTTTTGAACTTTTTCATTCCGGTCAAAAAACTGAGTTTTTGCTACTAACGCACCCAATACACTCCAATATGTCCAAAAATCATGTTTTGGTCTTTTTGAACTTTTTCATTCCGGTGAAAAACATCGCACCCGTGGGGTCTCAATATATGCCATTATTGGCATTATTTGACAAAAGTTCGTTAATGTTTTTGCCACGAACGCCCCAAATACACTCCAATCTGTCCAAAAATCATGTTTTTGTGATTTTTGTACTTTTTCATTCCGGTGAAAAACATCGCACCCGTGGGGGCTCAATATGTGCCAATATTGGCATTAATTGACAAAAGTTCGTCGTGCGAATCACGAACTGAGTTTTTGACACGAACGCACCCAATACTCTCCAATATGTCCAAAAATCATGTTTTGGTGCTTTCTTAACTTTTTCATTCCGGTTAAAAACATCGCACCCGTGGGGGCTCAATATATGCCAATATTGGCATAAATTGACAAAAGTTCATCGCGCGAATCACTGTTTTGGTGCCTTTTCAACTTTTTCATTCCGGTGAAAAGCATCGCACTCGTGGGGGCTCAATATGTGCCAATATTGGCATTAATTGACAAAAGTTCGTCGTGCGAATCACGAACTGAGTTTTTGACACGAACGCACCCAATACTCTCCAATATGTCCAAAAATCATGTTTTGGTTCCTTTTCAACTTTTTCATTCCGGTTAAAAACATCGCACCCGTGGGGGCTCAATACATGCAAATATTGGCATAAATTGACAAAAGTTCATCG
The DNA here is from genome assembly GCF_000147395.1 of Oryza glaberrima. Lineage (NCBI taxonomy): Eukaryota > Viridiplantae > Streptophyta > Magnoliopsida > Poales > Poaceae > Oryza > Oryza glaberrima. The sequence continues at coordinate 233,885 of NW_026267042.1, read as the reverse complement.
CGCGAATCACGAATTGAGTTTTTGCTACGAACGCACCCAATACACTCCAATATGTCCAAAAATCATGTTTTGGTCTTTTTGAACATTTTCATTCCGGTGAAAAACATCGCACCCATGGGGGCTCAATATATGCCATTATTGGCATTATTTGACAAAAGTTCGTTAATGTTTTTGCCACGAACGCCCCAAATACACTCCAATATGTCCAAAAATCATGTTTTGGTGCCTTTTCAACTTTTTCATTCAGGTCAAAAGCATCGCACTCGTGGGGGCTCAATATGTGCCAATATTGGCATTAATTGACAAAAGTTCGTCGTGCGAATCACGAACTGAGTTTTTAACACGAACGCACCCAATACTTTCCAATATGTCCAAAAATCATGTTTTGGTGCTTTTTTAACTTTTTCATTCCGGTTAAAAACATCGCACCCGTGGGGGCTCAATATATGCCATTATTGGCATTATTTGACAAAAGTTCGTTAATGTTTTTGCCACGAACGACCCAAATACACTCCAATATGTCCAAAATTCAAGTTTTGGTGCCTTTTCATCTTTTTCATTCCGGTCAAAAGGATCGCACTCGTGGGGGCTCAATATGTGCCAATATTGGCATTAATTGACAAAAGTTCGTCGTGCGAATCACGAACTGAGTTTTTGACACGAACGCACCCAATACTCTCCAATATGTCCAAAAATCATGTTTTGGTGCCTTTTCAACTTTTTCATTCCGGTCAAAAACATCGCACCCGTGGGGGCTCAATATATGCCAATATTGGCATAAATTGACAAAAGTTCATCGCGCGAATCACGAAGTGAGTTTTTGCTACGAACGCACCCAATACACTCCAATATGTCCAAAAATCATGTTTTGGTGCTTTTTGAACTTTTTCATTTCAGTCAAAAACATCGCACCCGTGGGGGCTCAATATATGCCAATATTGGCATAAATTGACAAAAGTTCATCGCGCGAATCACGAAGTGAGTTTTTGCTACGAACGCACCCAATACACTCCAATATGTCCAAAAATCATGTTTTGGCCTCTTTGAACTTTTTTATTCCTGTCAAAAACATAGCACCCGTGGGGGCTCAATATATGCCATTATTGGCATTATTTGACAAAAGTGCGTTAATGTTTTTGCCACGAACGCCCCAAATACACTCCAATATGTCCAAAAATCGTGTTTTGGTGCTTTTTGAACATTTTCATTCCGGTCAAAAACAGAGTTTTTGCTACTAACGCACCCAATACACTCCAATATGTCCAAAAATCATGTTTTGGTCTTTTTGAACTTTTTAATTCCGGTGAAAAACATCGCACCCGTGGCGGCTCAATATATGCCATTATTGGCATTATTTGGCAAAAGTTCGTTAATGCTTTTGCCACGAACGCCCCAAATACACTCCAATATGTCCAAAAATCATGTTTTGGTGCCGTTTCAACTATTTCATTCCGATCAAAAGCATCGCACACGTGGGGGCTCAATATGTGCCAATATTGGCATTAATTGACAAAAGTTCGTCGTGCAAATCACGAACTGAGTTTTTGACACGAACGCACCCAATACTCTCCAATATGTCCAGAAATCATGTTTTGGTGCCTTTTCAACTTTTTCATTCCGGTCAAAAACATCGCACCCGTGGGGGCTCAATATATGCCAATATTGGCATAAATTGACAAAAGTTCATCCCGCGAATCACGAAGTGAGTTTTGGCTACGAACGCACCCAATACACTCCAATATGTCCAAAAATCATGTTTTGGTGCTTTTTGAACTTTTTCATTCCGGTCAAAAACATCGCACCCGTGGGGGCTCAATATATGCCAATATTGGCATAAATTGACAAAAGTTCATCGCGCGAATCACGAAGTGAGTTTTTGCTACGAACGCACCCAATACACTCCAATATGTCCAAAAATCATGTTTTGGTCTTTTTGAACTTTTTTATTCCTGTCAAAAACATAGCACCCGTGGGGGCTCAATATATGCCAATGTTGACATTAATTGACAAAAGTTTGCCGCGCGAATAACAAAGTGAGTTTTTGACACGAACGCACCCAATACACTCCAATGTGTCCAAAAATCGTGTTTTTTGTGCTTTTTGAACTTTTTCATTCCGGTCAAAAACAGAGTTTTTGCTACTAACGCACCCAATACACTCCAATATGTCCAAAAATCATGTTTTGGTCTTTTTGAACTTTTTCATTCCGGTCAAAAACATAGCACCCGTGGGGGCTCAATATATGCCAATATTGACATTAATTGACAAAAGTTTGCCGCGCGAATAACAAAGTGAGTTTTTGGCACGAACGCACCCAATACACTCCAATGTGTCCAAAAATCGTGTTTTGGTGCTTTTTGAACTTTTTCATTCCGTTCAAAAACAGAGTTTTTGCTACTAACGCACCCAATACACTCCAATATGTCCAAAAATCATGTTTTGGTGCTTTTTGAACTTTTTCATTCCGGTCAAAAACATCGCACCCGTGGGGGCTCAATATATGCCAATATTGGCATAAATTGACAAAAGTTCATCGCGCGAATCACGAAGTGAGTTTTTGCTACGAACGCACCCAATACACTCCAATATGTCCAAAAATCATGTTTTGGTCTCTTTGAACTTTTTTATTCCTGTCAAAAACATAGCACCCGTGGGGGCTCAATATATGCCAATGTTGACATTAATTGAGAAAAGTTTGCCGCGCGAATAACAAAGTGAGTTTTTGACACGAACGCACCCAATACACTCCAATGTGTCCAAAAATCGTGTTTTTTGTGCTTTTTGAACTTTTTCATTCCGGTGAAAAACAGAGTTTTTGCTACTAACGCACCCAATACACTCCAATATGTCCAAAAATCATGTTTTGGTCTTTTTGAACTTTTTCATTCCGGTGAAAAACATCGCACCCGTGGGGGCTCAATATATGCCATTATTGGCATTATTTGACAAAAGTGCGTTAATGTTTTTGCCACGAACGCCCCAAATACACTCCAATATGTCCAAAAATCGTGTTTTGGTGCTTTTTGAACATTTTCATTCCGGTCAAAAACAGAGTTTTTGCTACTAACGCACCCAATACACTCCAATATGTCCAAAAATTATGTTTTGGTCTTTTTGAACTTTTTCATTCCGGTGAAAAACATCGCACCCGTGGGGGCTCAATATATGCCATTATTGGCATTATTTGACAAAAGTTCGTTAATGTTTTTGCCACGAATGCCCCAAATACACTCCAATATGTCCAAAAATCATGTTTTGGTGCCTTTTCAACTTTTTCATTCCGGTCAAAAACATCGCACCCGTGGGGGGCTCAATATGTGCCAATATTGGCATAAATTGACAAAAGTTCATCGCGCGAATCACGAAGTGAGTTTTTGCTACGAACGCACCCAATATACTCCAATATGTCCAAAAATCATGTTTTGGTGCTTTTTGAACTTTTTCATTCCAGTCAAAAACATCGCACCCGTGGGGGCCAAATATATGCCAATATTGGATTAAATTGACAAAAGTTCATCGCGCGAATCACGAAGTGAGTTTTTGCTACGAACGCACCCAATGCACTCCAATATGTCCAAAAATCATGTTTTGTTCTCTTTGAACTTTTTTATTCCTGTCAAAAACATAGCACCCGTGGGGGCTCAATATATGCCAATGTTGACATTAATTGAGAAAAGTTTGCCGCGCGAATAACAAAGTGAGTTTTTGACACGAACGCACCCAATACACTCCAATGTGTCCAAAAATCGTGTTTTTTGTGCTTTTTGAACTTTTTCATTCCGGTCAAAAACAGACTTTTTGCTACTAACGCACCCAACACACTCCAATATGTCCAAAAATCATGTTTTGGTCTTTTTAAACTTTTTCATTCCGGTGAAAAACATCGCACCCGTGGGGGCTCAATATATGCCATTATTGGCATTATTTGACAAAAGTGCGTTAATGTTTTTGCCACGAACGCCCCAAATACACTCCAATATGTCCAAAAATCGTGTTTTGGTGCTTTTTGAACATTTTCATTCCGGTCAAAAACATCGCACCCGTGGGGGCTCAATATATGCCAATATTGGCATAAATTGACAAAAGTTCATCGCGCGAATCACGAAGTGAGTTTTTGCTACGAACGCACCCAATACACTCCAATATGTCCAAAAATCATGTTTTGGTCTTTTTGAACTTTTTTATTCCTGTCAAAAACATAGCACCCGTGGGGGCTCAATATATGCCAATGTTGACATTAATTGAGAAAAGTTTGCCGCGCGAATAACAAAGTGAGTTTTTGACACGAACGCACCCAATACACTCCAATGTGTCCAAAAATCGTGTTTTTTGTGCTTTTTGAACTTTTTCATTCCGGTCAAAAACAGAGTTTTTGCTACTAACGCACCCAATACACTCCAATATGTCCAAAAATCATGTTTTGGTCTTTTTGAACTTTTTCATTCCGGTCAAAAACATAGCACCCGTGGGGGCTCAATATATGCCAATATTGACATTAATTGACAAAAGTTTGCCGCGAGAATAACAAAGTGAGTTTTTGGCACGAACGCACCCAATACACTCCAATGTGTCCAAAAATCGTGTTTTGGTGCTTTTTGAACTTTTTCATTCCGTTCAAAAACAGAGTTTTTGCTACTAACGCACCCAATACACTCCAATATGTCCAAAAATCATGTTTTGGTGCTTTTTGAACTTTTTCATTCCGGTCAAAAACATCGCACCCGTGGGGGCTCAATATATGCCAATATTGGCATAAATTGACAAAAGTTCATCGCGCGAATCACGAAGTGAGTTTTTGCTACGAACGCACCCAATACACTCCAATATGTCCAAAAATCATGTTTTGGTCTTTTTGAACTTTTTTATTCCTGTCAAAAACATAGCACCCGTGGGGGCTCAATATATGCCAATATTGACATTAATTGACAAAAGTTTGCCGCGCGAATAACAAAGTGAGTTTTTGACACGAACGCACCCAATACACTCCAATGTGTCCAAAAATCGTGTTTTTTGTGCTTTTTGAACTTTTTCATTCCGGTCAAAAACAGACTTTTTGCTACTAACGCACCCAACACACTCCAATATGTCCAAAAATCATGTTTTGGTCTTTTTGAACTTTTTCATTCCGGTGAAAAACATCGCACCCGTGGGGGCTCAATATATGCCATTATTGGCATTATTTGACAAAAGTGCGTTAATGTTTTTGCCACGAACGCCCCAAATACACTCCAATATGTCCAAAAATCGTGTTTTGGTGCTTTTTGAACATTTTCATTCCGGTCAAAAACAGAGTTTTTGCTACTAACGCACCCAATACACTCCAATATGTCCAAAAATCATGTTTTGGTCTTTTTGAACTTTTTCATTCCGGTCAAAAACATAGCACCCGTGGGGGCTCAATATATGCCAATATTGACATTAATTGACAAAAGTTTGCCGCGCGAATAACAAAGTGAGTTTTTGGCACGAACGCACCCAATACACTCCAATGTGTCCAAAAATCGTGTTTTGGTGCTTTTTGAACTTTTTCATTCCGTTCAAAAACAGAGTTTTTGCTACTAACGCACCCAATACACTCCAATATGTCCAAAAATCATGTTTTGGTGCTTTTTGAACTTTTTCATTCCGGTCAAAAACATCGCACCCGTGGGGGCTCAATATATGCCAATATTGGCATAAATTGACAAAAGTTCATCGCGCGAATCACGAAGTGAGTTTTTGCTACGAACGCACCCAATACACTCCAATATGTCCAAAAATCATGTTTTGGTCTTTTTGAACTTTTTTATTCCTGTCAAAAACATAGCACCCGTGGGGGCTCAATATATGCCAATATTGACATTAATTGACAAAAGTTTGCCGCGCGAATAACAAAGTGAGTTTTTGACACGAACGCACCCAATACACTCCAATGTGTCCAAAAATCGTGTTTTTTGTGCTTTTTGAACTTTTTCATTCCGGTCAAAAACAGACTTTTTGCTACTAACGCACCCAACACACTCCAATATGTCCAAAAATCATGTTTTGGTCTTTTTGAACTTTTTCATTCCGGTGAAAAACATCGCACCCGTGGGGGCTCAATATATGCCATTATTGGCATTATTTGACAAAAGTGCGTTAATGTTTTTGCCACGAACGCCCCAAATACACTCCAATATGTCCAAAAATTGTGTTTTGGTGCTTTTTGAACATTTTCATTCCGGTCAAAAACAGAGTTTTTGCTACTAACACACCCAATACACTCCAATATGTCCAAAAATTATGTTTTGGTCTTTTTGAACTTTTTCATTCCGGTGAAAAACATCGCACCCGTGGGGGCTCAATATATGCCATTATTGGCATTATTTGACAAAAGTTCGTTAATGTTTTTGCCACGAACGCCCCAAATACACTCCACTATGTCCAAAAATCATGTTTTGGTGCCTTTTCAACTTTTTCATTCCGGTCAAAAGGATCGCACTCGTGGGGGCTCAATATGTGCCAATATTGGCATTAATTGACAAAAGGTCGTCGTGCGAATCACGAACTGAGTTTTTGACACGAACGCACCCAATACTCTCCAATATGTCCAAAAATCATGTTTTGGTGCCTTTTCAACTTTTTCATTCCGGTCAAAAACATCGCACCCGTGGGGGCTCAATATATGCCAATATTGGCATAAATTGACAAAAGTTCATCGCGCGAATCACGAAGTGAGTTTTTGCTACGAACGCACCCAATACACTCCAATATGTCCAAAAATCATGTTTTGGTGCTTTTTGAACTTTTTCATTTCGGTCAAAAACATCGCACCCGTGGGGGCTCAATATATGCCAATATTGGCATAAATTGACAAAAGTTCATCGCGCGAATCACGAAGTGAGTTTTTGCTATGAACGCACCCAATACACTCCAATATGTCCAAAAATCATGTTTTGGTCTCTTTGAACTTTTTTATTCCTGTCAAAAACATAGCACCCGTGGGGGCTCAATATATGCCAATATTGACATTAATTGAGAAAAGTTTGCCGCGCGAATAATAAAGTGAGTTTTTGACACGAACGCACCCAATACACTCCAATGTGTCCAAAAATCGTGTTTTAGTGCTTTTTGAACTTTTTCATTCCGGTCAAAAACAGAGTTTTTGCTACTAACGCACCCAATACACTCCAATATGTCCAAAAATCATGTTTTGGTCTTTTTGAACTTTTTCATTCCGGTCAAAAACATAGCACCCGTGGGGGCTCAATATATGCCAATATTGACATCAATTGACAAAAGTTTTCCGCGCGAATAACAAAGTGAGTTTTTGGCACGAACGCACCCAATACACTCCAATGTGTCCAAAAATCGTGTTTTGGTGCTTTTTGAACTTTTTCATTCCGGTCAAAAACTGAGTTTTTGCTACTAACGCACCCAATACACTCCAATATGTCCAAAAATCATGTTTTGGTCTTTTTGAACTTTTTCATTCCGGTCAAAAACATAGCACCCGTGGGGGCTCACTATATGCCATTATTGGCATTAATTGACAAAAGTTCGCTAATGTTTTTCCTAAGAACGCACACAATACACTCCAATATGTCCAAAAATCATGTTTTTGTGAATTTTGTACTTTTTCATTCCGGTGAAAAAACATCGCACCCGTGGGGGCTCAATATATGCCATTATTGGCATTATTTGACAAAAGTTCTTCGTGCGAATCTCGAACTGAGTTTTTGATACGAACGCACCCAATACACTCCAATATGTCCAAAAATCATGTTTTGGTCTTTTTGAACTTTTTTATTCCTGTCAAAAACATAGCACCCGTGGGGGCTCAATATATGCCAATGTTGACATTAATTGACAAAAGTTTGCCGCGCGAATAACAAAGTGAGTTTTTGACACGAACGCACCCAATATACTCCAATGTGTCCAAAAATCTTTTTTTTGTGCTTTTTGAACTTTTTCATTCCGGTCAAAAACAGAGTTTTTGCTACTAACGCACCCAATACACTCCAATATATCCAAAAATCATGTTTTGGTCTTTTTGAACTTTTTCATTCCGGTGAAAAACATCGCACCCGTGGGGGCTCAATACATGCCATTATTGGCATTATTTGACAAAAGTTCGTTAATGTTTTTGCCACGAACGCCCCAAATACACTCCAATATGTCCAAAAATCGTGTTTTGGTGCTTTTTGAACATTTTCATTCCGGTCAAAAACAGAGTTTTTGCTACTAACGCACCCAATACACTCCAATATGTCCAAAAATCATGTTTTGGTCTTTTTGAACTTTTTCATTCCGGTGAAAAACATCGCACCTGTGGGGGCTCAATATATGCCATTATTGGCATTATTTGACAAAAGTTCGTTAATGTTTTTGCCACGAACGCCCCAAATACACTCCAATATGTCCAAAAATCATGTTTTGGTGCCTTTTCAACTTTTTCATTCCGATCAAAAGCATCGCACTCGTGGGGGCTCAATATGTGCCAATATTGGCATTAATTGACAAAAGTTCGTCGTGCGAATCACGAACTGAGTTTTTGACACGAACGCACCCAATACTCTCCAATATGTCCAAAAATCATGTTTTGGTGCTTTTTCAACTTTTTCATTCCGTTTAAAAACATCGCACCCGTGGGGGCTCAATATCATCGTCATGACATAGAGTAATTGCATAAGCAAACATTATACCTGTACCTATGCATCTCCCATATAAGCCAGCAGTATAATCAACATAACATGAACATAATGTAAAGTTGGCATTCATATACTCGGAAAGTATTTCAATATCATAAATGTATAAAGAGTATTCTAATAAAAGTACAGAGCTTACAAAAGAGAAAAGGAAAGCTACTAGAGCCATACCTGAACTCTTCCGAAGGCTTCCGGACTCTGATTTCTATTCTATTCCTACTCCACTAGCTTAAGACTACTATACTGAACTTGAGAGAATATGAGAGAGCTTTGCTTGGAGTGTGTGGAGGTAAGTAAGTGTGAGAGCTCCTTTTATAGCTTGTGAATGATGGTTATGGTGGTTGGAATGGTCGGAAATACCCTCTAACCGCCATAGGGAGTCAATCTCAGCCGTCCAGGAGAACCCTGGATCAAGTGGTGCCGCGGTGGGTTCGGCTGAACCCAATAGTTCGGGCGAACCATGGGCTGGGCCGGCCTGGCCCAAAATCAACAGGTGGACTCCTCTACTGCTCTCATATGTAGACTTTGTGAATTTTGGCCCAGTTCATTGTGTCAATTCTGAGTTCTTGGCCCATTCATGCATAAGTCTGATTCTCAACGTCGTCCGATTGATTTATCGTCTGGTTTGATGTCGCTTCTCCTCCACTTTGTGGTTATTCTCTGCAATAGGTTAGTAAACCTAATACTAGTGGAATGTTATTATTTCTAACACAAATAAGCAATGCAAGCATAACTAGTTCTCTATTTTGGTAATATTGACAGACGAAACTGATCGCTAATGACCATCAACAAAACTCCCAAGCTTGAACCTTTGCTCGTCCCGAGTAAAGGACAAAAGGAAACAAAGACTTGGTTGTTGATCAGGAGTTGCTACTATGCTGTATATCTCAAAGGTACAGGTGCAAGGTATATGTACTCTCTCTCAAATCAAATAATCTTTGGCACGGTGTCTTATCCTTACCCCTAATTTCCATGAGACACTGCTTCTCCTTGCCTTGGGCGGTTGAAAGATAGAACAAAAATTAGAGCACTAATCACCCAATCTTTATTCAACTTTTATTCCGAAAGTTTTCAAATGATTTTGCAAAAGAAAAACCAAGTTCCTCAAATGACTCACTCAGTCTCTCTAAGTGTATCAATATGAATTCCTCACCAAATTGCCTTTTTGATTCCTACTCTAGGGTTGGATATGTGGAGCTCGGTAGGGATCAAACATGGCATACTTGCATTCACATCTACTACTAAGTCAAAAACACATACTAAAATAGATGACTAAACATACTCAAGACCAAGATCGTGCAAAGTGTGTGTGTGATATGGTGGAAATGGAATATGAAGATAAATAAAGAAAATGCTTCTCCTTTGTGCCTACTTCCTTCTCCCAAAAATCCTTCTTTTATTAATAAGGAGAGGGCATGGCTACATTCTTCTCTTTTTTTTTCAATATCATGCTCATGTTTGATAGAGCACAATTTTTTTTTCATAACCATGGCTTTCCCTCCCTTTTTTTGAAAGGATTTTATTTTTAGGAGAAGAAAGCATATAAAAGCATGGAGAATTTATTTTGGTGGTAGAATGGAAATGGGTGTGTGATCTTGATTGTAGAGCATAAGAAGTATCTACACAAGTCACAAGGATTTGACAAAGTTCAAGGGAATAGCAAGTAACCAAAATGTATATGGTTTAAATCATGATGGCACATTTTTGGCTCTAGTAGGAATTTGTATCAAATGAGGAACTTTTTAAATTTATCATTTTGAAAAACAAAGCATCCGGAATTTAAGTCAAACTTGGACCAGGATCATAGCAACTCTTATGTACTATTTCATATCTCGCAACAACTTAGACTCAGATTAGTAAATGCAGCTCATTTACCTCAGGTTCCCAGATAATTGTTGGCTACTCATATTTAATTTTTGAGAGAGCACTTACCTATGAACCCATATATGTGATATAAAACAGAGCAACTATTCATCATTTCAACAAAGATAACTAGTTTGTCTTACCTAGCATGACAAAACCTAACCTATCTTTTTGATATTTTTCTATTTTTGTAAATTTTTATATTGTTTTCAGGTTTATAAAATGCAATTGGAAAGCAAACATACAATTAGAAAGGGAAATATGCAGTGTGATACAAGTTACCTCAGTGGGGGGAGAGATGTCTTCCCCAAGCTTGGCTTTTCGCTCAGGGTCCTTGATAAGGATTGAGCCCCTGAAAGCGGAAGTACGCTTGAATGTCATTGTGCTGTTGCTGCATCAAGTTGTTGATGTTGGTGAACTGAGCATCATCAGTCTGTTGTCATTCTTGCGTATGTGCTATGTGTTCTTCGAGGTTGTATTGGATCTCTCCCGTCTGCATATCAAGGGTATCCATTCTCCTGGTGATTTCACCCAAGTCCCAAAGAGAGGAACTTGAGCGCCATTCACCTGGAGATGGAGGTATACCACTTGATCTAGGGGGCTGATTGCTCATGTCTCCCACTGTATGTGATGAATTGCACGCCACCGGTCCTCACAGGCACTTGCCCAGCTTGAAACTCGGATGCTTTGGTGTGGAGCTTGGGTCCATCCGGACGCATCCCCAGTTGGCTCCTAACCTGCCTCATACATCTGCATGGGTGTTCAGGATGATGAAACTTCTTGTTCATTCCTTGCCATATTGCGTGTCTCCCTGTATGTTCCACCTGCACGAGATTCTTTTATGGTCCGTAGGGGAATGGTTAGTTCATGGTAGTTGTACAAATGATACCCCGCATTAGGCAATGGGGTTTCATTTGTACAACCAGGGAAAAAGTATATCAAAGATCCATGTACTCCATGTTTAAGAATATGCCCTTGCACTAGATAACTCTCATCAATACAGGGACGAGCGGCCGAGATATAAGCAATCTGGCCATTGATGACCCCTAGTCCCTTTGCTATCCGAGTAATCAAGGAAGTGCACTCAATAGGAGTAGAAAATCTCATACTTTCTAAGCATTGCCTTATCATACATTTCACAGCAGCAACTTTGATCTTTCTAACCATGGCAAATATGATAATTAATTATCCCCCCTATTAGGTCTAAGATCACCTCTAGGAAACAAAGACATAGCAATCCATTTGTGCATAAGCCTAAGTGTAGGATTATGGATATCATTCGTCATAGGTTTCTTGCAAATTGGAGCACCAGAAATGTCTTCCCAAAACCTATTTTTCTCGAACCTAGAAATTCCTTTCTGGAGATCGATTTTACAGGAATCGTGAAAACCAAGAAGTGTACTTAATCCTTTCCATGAAAGTGTGTATTCCTTATGGAAGAAGTGAAAGGAAATTCCATCTTCTATTTCTTTCAAAGTGCACATAAATTGCAAAGTAAGCAAACAAGAACTAGGCTCATCTACCACAGTAAATCTCTGCCAACCAACAACTTTCCAAATAGCACGAAAGTCAGTATCCATACCTATCTTTTTCAGCAGCTCCGGGAGTATTCTCGCGTGTGAGCATACTCCCGGTCTCTCAGCATGTACTAGGCTTGCCTTCCGGATCGTCGACAAGGTCGAGGTCGGCATCGCTCAAGAGACGTTGTGGAACGTCGGCATCCTCCATCGAGACATCGGCTGATGAACAAGCACTAGACTCGTCATGATGACTTGATGAAGAGCCGGATCCCTTGAACAGACGAGACAATCGCTCCTCATTATGCATAATGGAGCAAGAACGGAGTAACTCAGCGGGGGTTAGAATAGCAAGAATTTCACCCATCGGTTAGATTCACCAAAGCAACTTGTATGTATGCAACTAAGTATTTGAATTTGAGGGAAACTATCAAAACTTGAATGAATTTGAGAGCAAAAATTGAAGAGGGAATGAAGATGTGTTGAAATGGGGTGGAATTCCCTCTCTCGGCCGGTTGGCTTATTAACCATTCGCACAACAGTCAGAAATGACATGTGGGACCCATTAACCGTTGCCCTGCCAAAAATGCCAGGTAGCCGTTGCCTGACCGGTTTGGCCGAACCAGGGGTTCGGCCGAACCCCTGGTGGGCCCAACCGGCCCCATTTTTGGTTGTTGGATTCCAACGGTTAGTGTGGTCGTGGCACAAGAAATTTTCACTAAAAATTTTATTTTGGTTTGCTCAAATTTTATTTTGGTTTGCTCTAAAAGAATTTCCTCAAAATTCAAAATCCTAAATGCAAATTTTGAAATTCAAACATGTGTTGATGCAAAAATTCAAATTGATGAAAATAAATATGCGGATACATACCAATTTACCTGTTGGCGAAGGTCGCCTTATTTTGGATCCGACGTGCAAGACCGTACCTCCTTTCAGTTTAGTTCGCGGATTTTCCACCCATCTCCAGAGGCGATGGAGCTAGCGTTTTTGGCTTTTCCTTCCACACCTTATTTGGTTTTGGTGCGGGAGATAGCTTCTTCTGACCCGGCTGCTCTAGCTTTTTGGCCGGTATGCTAGGTTTTACCGGCACCTTCCAATAACGGTTCCTGGGAAACGTTGTTTCCTTTTTAGGAAATTTTGCATGAACTTCACCAGGCTAACCGTCTTGGGTGGCTCCACTTTGACCTCTTGGATGTTTTGCGGGTTTGGCCCGTATTTAATTCTGACCATGGAGCATTTCTCGGTCCTTGGCTGAAACTCAAACTTCTCTTCCTTACCGTTGATATGGAAATGGATACTTCCCGTTCCCACGTCAATGTTGGCTTGTGCAGTGCTAAGAAACGAACGCCCCAGGATGAGTGGCGTCTCCTTCTCCGTGTCCATGTCTAGCACCACGAAATCAACCGGGACAAAGAAATCTCGTATCTTGACCGGCACATCCTCCGCTATCCCTGCTGGGTAACGGACTGATGAATTGGCCAGCTGTAGGCGCATCGGTGTTGGTGCCAACACCATGAAGCTAATATTGGCATTAATTGACAAATGTTCTCCGTGCGAATCACGAAGTGATTTTTTGCCACGAACGCACCCTATACACTCCAATATGTCCAAAAATCATGTTTTGGTGCTTTTTGAACTTTTTCATTCCGGTGAAAAACATCGCACCCACGTGTTTCAATATTGGCATTAATTGACAAAAGTACGACACGCGAATCACGAAGTGATTTTTTCAAAACAAACGCACCCAATACACTCCAATATATCCAAAAATCATATTTGGTGCTTTTCGATCTTTTTCAATTCGGTGAGAAACATCGCACCCACGTGTACCAATATTGGCATTAATTGACGAAAGTTCACCGCGCGAATCGCGAAGTGATATTCTGCGACGAATGCACCCAATACACTCCAGTATGTCCAAAAATCATGTTTTGGTGCTTTTTGAACTTTTTGATTCCAGTGAAAAACATTGCACCTACGTGTGCCAATATTATCGTTAATTGACAAAAGTTCGCCGCGCGAATCTTGAAGTGATTTTTTGCCACGAACACACCCAATACACTCCAATATGTCCAAAAATCAAGTTTTGGTGATTTTTGAACTTTTTCATTCCGGTTAAAAACATCGCACCCACGTGTGCCAATATAAGCCAATATTGGCATCGATGGACATAAGTTCGCCGCGTGAATCACGAAGTGATTTTTTGCCACGGACGCACCCAATACACTGCAATATGTCCAAAAATCATGTTTTGGTGCTTTTTGACATTTCATTCTGGTCAAAAACATCGCACCCACGTGTGCCAATATATGTCAATATTGGCATTAATTGACAAAAGTTCACCGCGTGAATCACGCAGTGATTTTTTGCCACGAACGCACCCAATATACTCCAATATGTCCAGAAATCATGTTTTGGTGCTTTTTGAGCTTTTTCATTTCGGTCAAAAAGCACCAAAAACATGAAAAAGTTTTTGACCGGAATGAAAAAGTTCAAAAAGCACCAAAACATGATTTTTGGACATATTGGAGTGTATTGGGTGCGTTCGTGGCAAAAACTCACTTCGTGATTCGCTTGGCGAACTTTTGTCAATTAATGCCAATATTGGCATATATTGAGCCCCTGTTAACGACCAAATTTGGTAATCCAAGGATCGGATGTGAAGGAGTCGAGACGGAATTTGAGATAGAGATTATCACGGAAACAGAGTGAAGATCGGCTGAGTCCGAATCGGCTACGACTAAGATTAGCGGAGTTCGAGTCGGACAGGGTTAGCCGATTGAGCTGAATCCGACAATATGGCACGACATACGTTGTCGGGTTAGGTTGGTGTGTTTCATGATGATTGCCACGCATGGATAGAGTCCTGAGAAGGCAATTGTATCTATTAATTGGGATATTTTATGTAATTTCCTTAGAGATATGCTTGGGCAAAAGTCTGCCGCAGAGATGAGAGTCGTGTCCAATATGGACATATCTTGTAATTCTCGGGTATAAATAGACCCGAGCCCTATGTAATCAAATTAACACACGTTCAATACAATCTCGGCGCATCGCCACCCTTTTACTTTCGTTTTGTTTCGACGAGTTCTTGCTTTCGGGTTGAGCTGCATCGGTTTCGATCTTCAACAAGAGGTAAAACTTGTTATGACGGCTTGCGTTCTCGGGATTAGTGCTTCCATCTTCATGATACTCTAATCTTGTTTATGTAATTTGTCGAGTTATCATATATCTTACATAATCTCCGGCAATATCGTTATCTAATCTACAATCAGCTAACATCTGTTGATAGAAAGCAGCCGATTAGGTTAAATCCCGACGTTGACTTAGATTATATAGGATATCTACCACTCTATGACACATGCAACGGCTTGATTGTCTAGATATTGTTCTTCTTTTCATACTTATAGCTGCATCAGTTGAGTTTGATCTTATGAAATGTGATTAGAATCTCAATCTCTAGCCTGTTTTTGGTTGCCGATTAGGGTAGTATCGGGGTTTCAGCCGATCTTACCTGATTTAACAACATTTATCTTTTATGCTTGATTGACATGTTAAATCTGCCCTTTATATTAAGATCTTATTGTTTTTAAGTATATTAGGCTTCTGTTTGGTATATTCTACTTGCTTTGATATCTTAATATAGAGTAGTATCGGGGTATTAGCCGATACATGCTAGATCTATTTGATCGGCTATGCTATGAACGTATATAGTCTTGTTGTTAATATATATTTCGACCTAAGTGATTTATACTATCTCGGCATGGCGACCGATCTATCCCTATCACTTGATTTAAGTATATATCGACATAAGGATTATATATTGTTAATATCTACAGCCGATCGAGTAGATTTAGTTCGTTCTTACTTATTCATGATTGCCGATCGATTCACATATGACATCGGCTCAAAGATAAATGATATGTCATCGGCACCTAGCCGATCTGCTATCGTTTATAGATTTAACCGCGGTTTCTTTGTTTTTGTTTCTTGTTGATTGCAGGATCAAATCAACTGGCACGCTCATACACCCAAAGGCAAGTTTTGGACCTACACTGGAGTTAAACAGATCTCCCAGGCCTCGTGTTTTTACATCAACACGCTTTTGGCACGCCCGGTGGGACCGATTAAAAGTAAGAACCGCAACAACATTCTTTCATGGCTGAGAAACTACCGGCATCGCCGTCTTTGGCCGGCAAAGAGGGTCCTCCCAAATCCAGGATCCCGAAGCTTGGTGGGTCTGAAGATAATGAAAGCAACATCGTGCCCACTACTCTAGACGAATTGACACCTGAAAAAAAGAAGGATCTCGAGGCAATGATGCAGCAAACACAGAACCAATTCCTGAACTCATTCATGCAGACTCGCCAAGGAACAATTGTTCAGAGGTACAAGATGAAGTTAGTGGCCGATATTCCTGGGACAAGTTCTTCCAAGGATGGAGGAGTGCAACAGATCTCAGATGGTACAGCTCAATCAGGTGATAAAGGTGTTGCAGATGGCTCAGGTGACAAAGGTAGCGGTTCTCAAGGGGCTCAAGGTGATGGTTCTCAAGGATTACAGGGTGAGGATCTTAACCTAGATGGCAGTGCAGCACAGATACAGTTTAACAACTTCCAAGATCGGATCGACTATGCCGTGCAACATGCTTTGATTAATCAATCTAGGGTGCTAGTCAATACTTTGTCAAACATGGTGAAGTCGATGGTTGGTGGCTCAATAGCTGAATATCAGGCTACAGGACCGGTTTATTTACCAGGAGGTGTTTTCCCAAATTATCGGCACTTGATCACTAATAATCAGCCAGCTGTTCAGCCAATTGCTCCCAATGCACCATCGGCTCAACCGACAGCACCAGTATCAGATCCTGCACCTGCTGCACCGTCATCGGCACCAGGTCAACTAATTAACCCTCGGTTGTTGGTAAGGGAGCAGTCACAGCATAGTGGGCAAAATGTGAATCGGCTAACTCAAGACCAAGTTGCAGCTATGTTTTCACCACCTCAGCCTACTGTTGACCCAGTCCAGCAACTGTCGATTCAGCAGACGCCACCAAGGCAGTAGGTTATGCAGCCGATTCAACAAACGCCACCAAGGCAACAGGTTGTTCAGCTGATTCAACAGCAGGGTTTGCTAAATGCATCGGCCGAGTTCAGAACGCCCGACAATCAGCCAAGGCAGCACGTTGCAAATCAAGTTGTCCCAGAGCATTTGGTTCATAATGTGCAACCAGATCAAACGGTGGTACCTCAAGTTATTCCCGAACATTTGGTGCGCAATATATAGCCAAACTTTCAGAATTATCAAGGGGGCAATTTGAATTATCAGTATCAGCCTCCATTGCCGCAAGTTCAGTATCAGCAAGGAGGATCGGCTCAGCCTCAGTTCGCTCCTCAATACAATCAATTTGAGCACATGCCGCAACAAGCACAGGGAGCGCCTCAGCAATGAACATGGGCCAATATGATTGCAGATGTGATGAGAGAACAGTTTGGGCTTAAGCCGAAGGATGCTGGAAACTTGTATCGGCATCCATACCCTGAGTGGTTTGAGAGAGTTCCATTGCCTAACCGATTCAAGGTTCCAGATTTTTCGAAGTTCTCAGGATAGGACAACGTTTCAACCTACGAACACGTTAGCCGATTTTTAGCTCAGTGTGGTGAAGCATCGGCTGTTGACGCTTTAAGGGTTAGGTTGTTTCCCTTGTCTTTGTCTGGATCGGCTTTTACTTGGCTTTCTTCTTTGTCATATGGATCAATCAACAGTTGGGCCGATTTGGAGAAGCATTTTCATAGCTATTTTTATAGTGGGGTTCATGAGATTAAATTATCCGATTTAACAGCAATTAGACAAAGGCATGATGAGCGTGTGCAGGACTACATTCAGAGGTTCAGAAAGATGAGAAATAAGTGTTACAGCTTGAGCTTGAATAATGCCCAGTTAGCCGATTTGGCTTTTCAGGGTATGGTAGCTCCGATCAGGGAGAAATTCTCATCCCAGGACTTTGATAGTTTGTCACATCTTGCACAGAAGTTGACCTTGCATGAACAGAGGTTTGCAGAGGCCAGGAAGAACTTTAAAAAGGTCAATCATGTCTGTCCGTACATATACGGGTCTGATGATGATGATGATGATGATGATGATTCCGAGGTAGCAGCAGCCGAATGGGTTAGAAGGAAGAAGGTTATACCATGCCAATGGGTGAAGAGTTCTGGAAAAGAAGAGAGGTATGACTTTGATATCACCAAGGCTGATAAGATCTTTGATTTACTACTTCGGGAGAAACAGATTCGACTTCCTGCTGGTTATACAATCCCATCGGCTGAGGAATTAGGCAAGACGAGGTATTGCAAGTGGCATAATTCTGGGTCTCATTCTACCAATGATTGTAAAGTCTTCAGACAGCAGATCCAGGCGGCTATTGAGGGAGGCAAGATCAAGTTTGATGACTCCAAAAGGCCGATGAAGGTCGATGGCAATCCTTTTCCTGTTAACATGGTACACACAGCTGGTCGAACAACCGATGGAGGAAGAACTAGAGGTTTTCAGGTGAATTCGGCTAAGATTATCAATAAGTATTAGAAGAGATATGACAAGTAGCATTAGAAGCATTATGAGGAAGATGATGGCGGTTTTGACCCTCATTGGGGTTGTGGGTTCTTTAGATTTTGCTGGAATGAAGGTATGAGGCTGCCATCAATTGAAGACTGTCCTGGGTGCAGTAATGTTGCATAAAGTTCAAGCCGATCGTATAATAGAGGCAATCGGGCAAGGCAAGCAAGAGTTCCTGTTCATCAGAGATTGGGTCCAGTGAACCAAGATCATGATCAAGAAGACAATGAAAGCAGGAAGACTCAATGATGTCCTTCTGGTATTTTTACAAAGAATCAGAAGAGAAGGGTTCAAAGGTTGAGGAACAGGGAACGCTTTTAGGAGGTTGAGCAAGAGAGCAACCATCGGCTGAAGAAAACAAAGCCGAAGCAGGAATGGCGCGTTAAGAATCAGGTTCCTACAGCTGATGAAGCCACAGCCGATGAAACAAAGAGATTGGCTAAAGGAAAGAGTGTTGTGACTGCATCGGTTAACATGGTTTTCACACTACCTGCGGAATTTGGAATCAAGCAAGCCGATGTTGATGAAGTGGAGGAGGAATCGGCTAAGTTGATTTTATCACCAGAACAAGCAGTCTTTGAGAAACCAGAAGGGACAAAGAATCGGCATCTTAAGCCATTGTATGTAAATGGTTTTGTCAATGGGAAGCCGATGTCTAAGATGATGGTCGATGGTGGGGCTGCGGTGAATTTGATGCCTTATGCTACATTTAGGAAGCTAGGTAGAAATGCTGAGGTTCTCATCAAGACAAACATGGTGCTCAAAGATTTTGGTGGCACTCCATCAGAGACCAAAGGAGTTTTGAATGTAGAGCTGACAGTTTGCAGCAAGACTATCCCTACAACATTTTTTGTCATCGATGGGAAGGGTTCCTACAGCTTGTTGCTTGGAAGGGATTGGATTCATGCCAATTGTTGTATTCCTTCAACCATGCATCAATGCTTGATTCAGTGGCAAGGCGACAAGATTGAAATCGTGCCAGCCGATAGGTCAGTCAACATCGCCAGTGCCGATTTAGCTCTTTGGGAGATGGATGGTCTTGATTGCTTATCTGGAAAAGTTTGGGAAGGAGATTTCTAAGGGTGTCCGATTGTGATATACAACCAATTGAAGATGGAGAGCCCAAGTTGTTATTTTGAGGGCGTCGTGGAGGGTTCAATTGTCTACACCAAGGACACAGTAGATGATCTCGATGACAAGCAAGGACAGGGTTTCATGTCGGCTGATGATTTGAAAGAAATTGATATAGGTCCAGGTGATCGACCAAGGTCGACATTTATTAGTAAGAACTTATCTCCAGAGTTTAGAACCAAGTTGATGGAGCTCTTAAAGGAATTCAGAGATTGCTTTGCTTGGGAGTATTATGAGATGCCAGGACTCAGCCGATCGATTGTTGAACATCGGCTACCTATCAAACCAGGGGTTAGACCACACCAACAGCCTCCGAGAAGATGCAAAGCAGATATGCTCGAACCTGTCAAGGCTGAGATTAAACGTTTGTATGATGCTGGTTTTATTCGTCCTTGTTGGTATGCTGAATGGGTTTCTAGCATAGTTCTTGTTATCAAGAAAAACGGCAAAGTCAGGGTGTGCATCGATTTCAGAGATTTGAATAAAGCTACCCCAAAGGACGAATATCCAATGCCGGTAGCTGATCAACTGGTTGATGCTGCTTTAGGACATAAGATATTAAGTTTCATGGATGGTAATGTAGGTTACAATTAGATCTTCATGGCCGAAGAGGATATACATAAGACAGCTTTTAGGTGTCCTGGTGCAATCGGCTTGTTTGAGTGGGTCGTAATGACTTTTGGCTTGAAAAGTGCTGGACCTACATATCAAAGAGCCATGAATTATAAATATCATGATCTGATCGGCTGGTTAGTTGAAGTTTACATTGATGATGTGGTTATTAAGTCTAAAGAGATAGAGGACCACATAGCCGATTTCAGGAAGGTTTTTGAGAGGACTCGGAAATACGGCCTGAAGATGAACCCAACGAAGTGTGCTTTCGGTGTATCAGCTGGCCAATTTTTGGGATTTCTTGTTCATGAGAGGGGGATTGAGATAACTCAAAGGAGTGTTAATGCAACCAAGAAAATTCAGCCTCCAGAGAATAAGACAAAATTGCAAGAGATGATCGGCAAGATAAATTTTGTTCGAAGGTTTATTTCTAACTTGTCTGGAAGGTTAGAGCCTTTTACACCATTGTTAAGATTGAAAGCCGATCAAAAGTTTACTTGGGGGGCAGAGCAACAAAAGGCTTTGGATAGTATTAAGGAATATCTTAGCTCTCCTCCAGTGTTGATTCCTCCACAAAAGGGGATACCTTTTCGATTAAATCTATCGGCCGGTGAGAAGTCAATCGCCTCAGTCTTGATTTAGGAGCTTGAAGGGAAAAAAAGAGTTGTATTCTTCTTAAGTCGTCGACTCTTGGATGCAGAAACAAGATATTCCCCTGTGGAGAAGTTGTGCTTGTGCTTATATTTTTCCTGTACAAGGTTAAGGCATTATCTATTGTCTAACGAATGTACTGTTATATGCAAAGCCGATGTCGTTAAGTATATGTTATCGGCTCCAATTTTAAAAGGGAGGGTTGGAAAGTGGATATTCTCCTTAACAGAATTCGATCTTCGGTATGAGTCACCGAAGGCAATTAAGAGGCAAGCTATAGCCGATTTTATTGTTGATCATCGTGATGATTCAATCGGCTCGATTGAGGTTGTGCTATGGACTTTGTTCTTTGATGGATCAGTATGCACTCATGGTTGTGGTATCGGCTTGGTTATAATTTCTCCTCGGGGGTATGTTTTGAGTTTGCCTATACTATTAAACCCTATGCGACTAACAATCAGGCTGAGTATGAGGCAGTTCTCAAAGTATTGCAATTACTCAAGAAAGTTGAAGCCGATGCTATTGAGATTATGGGGGATTCTTTGCTGGTGATCAGTCAGTTGGTAGGAGAATATGAGTGCAAAAAAGATACATTGGTAGTTTACAATGAGAAGTGCCGCGAGTTGATGAAGGAATTTCGGCTGGTGACTTTGAGGCATGTATCTCGAGAGCAGAATATTGAAGCTAATGATTTGGCCCAAGGGGCGTCGGGATATAAGCCGATGATCAAAGATGTCAAGGTTGAAGTTTGTCACGCCCAGAAATTCACAAGTAATTTACGAACTAATTTGTGCATTAAAACCCTCGTCTAGGAATCAGCCGAGGTACACAAACTGACAATTTAATATACAGATTCATCAAAATAACTAAAACGATAAGTACTTACATAAGAGGCACTTTAGTCCTTACCACGAAGAAAACTGCAGCGGAAAACAAAATCTAGCGAAGCTTCAACTCCACTCCCACAGGCACTGTTGAGCACAAAACTTCCTTTCCTTGAATTCATTCTCTTAGGTAGGAGGTAAGAGAGAGATAGAAAGGGAAGAGAAAGTAGACAGGAGACTCAGAATAGAATAGACTTTTTACTAAGCTTTATATTTTTATTGATGTGAAGTAGGTTGTTTTTTAACACAAAACTGAACACTGAAACTAGTATGGTTATATCACAACCCTTGATATACCCCATACGCTAAACCCACACACACACAAACAAAACATAAGCAAACAAGCTAACACAACGATCTATCTAAACAAAAGACCACTACGCTTGAGGGTAAAGCTTAGGTTCTGCCATAGGTGCGTGAAACTTCTTCATTTTTCCTTTGGACTTCGGGCTTCTCAACTAACTCATCTTCACAAGAATCGTCCTTCCATGAGAAAAATAATTCTAGTGCAGAGACGCTTGACAACATGAATAGGCTTCACATCTTCATAATCATCTTTCATCCGATGAAGGTTCTACGTTCAAATTCCACGGTTCATCTTCTAATTCGAAGGTCCTCTTCTGGCGAAGAACGAGCTTACGATTGGTGTCTTTGCGATACTAGGCAAAACGAGCTTCTGTATATTTCAACATCTTGGCGGTGTCACTATCTTCAGGTTGAGACATGTGTTCCATTTAATCGACCATCTTCTGTAGCCTGAAAATTTCCTCCTATTGAGCATGCTTTTGACTCATGGCTTGAGTCTTGTAATCAGTGTGGAGGTCATCAATAGCATCTATTATCATAGTCACATGCACAATTGTTCATCCAAAAGTTGTCACCATGCTTCGGATGGTAATGATATATAGTATTCTCTAGACGATCCTTGAAATGATGACAGAGACGACACGAAGCTTCATAAGCGACTCCTTCACGAGCATAGAAGAAACAACTTGCGAAGCGACACCTTCATGAGCATACAAGAAACAATTAGCCTTGCCATTGAATGATATAGCTGGGGAAGATCTTCCTTGTCGAAAACAAGAGTAATAGTTGTCTTGCAATACAATTGGTCTCCAACATGAGTAGATACTTTAGTGTACTTTGGTGGAACCTCATATCCAAGATCATACGACATACGACAAAGCTCACTTGTAAAACCATAGTTCATATTTCTCAGCTTCCTTTAGAAAAATGCTTTGCTTTCCAGAGCTTCTCTTCTCTCATTAATCTGATCAATCTTTTTGGGCAGATCACCCCAAATTTCATCAAAGCGTGCCATCATCTTTTCCAACCTCTCCTTGTTGGGATTCGTCTAAAGCAAGTTGGAAGACGAGGAAGGGAGGATGAGAAAAGTTTTTGCAAGGAGCAATGGGGATAAGGAGGAAAACAGACTTTTGCAAATAGATTTTTGTTTTAGCAAAGGCACGTCCTTATGGGTTTAACCGTTTGGCTTGACCTATAGTCGAGATGGCTCTGATACAAACTTGTCACGCCCGGAAATTCACTAGTAATTTCCGAACTAATTTGTGCATAGAATCCTCGTCCAGGAATCAACCGAGGTACACAAACTGACAATTTAATATACAAATCCATCATAATAATAACGTTACATACTTACAAAACAAAAGAAAAACAACAGCGGAATAACGGTCTAGAGATGGCTTCAGCTCCACTCCCACAGGCAGCTCAACTGGGGTATAAGCCAAACGTCTTCTCCTCCTGGATCCTTTTTCTTCAACTGAGGTTGATTGATTATTGCAAGAATGAGCATATGACATACTCAACAAGTCACACAGCAAATATGCAAGTGCTAAGGATAGCAAAGGATGGCATAATATAGGCTCATTTGCAAAAGCAGCATTTGGCAAACATTTAAGAATAGTAAAACAATAGAGTAATTTAATCATCAATTTTAATCAACACTGAACAGCACCCCAATGCTGCACAAGCCCAACCATCCTGAACAACCATACCCGGTTGTACAGATCTAACTCCAAACCAGGAGCTAAGCAAATTATTACCAGTTATAGCATCAATAATTATTGTGAGAGGTGTGAGACTAATCACGAAAACATTGCTCAACCTGCCCATGACCGCGGGCATGGCTATTCGAATAGTTTTACTCTGGCCAAAGATGTTCCACACATGTTGCCATGCCCTGAAGTACCACCACGGCACTGCAAAGGGGGAAATCGTGACAGTACCCTTCGCACAACACAACTCACCACAGTGCACCATTCCTGGATCATAATCACCCTCTCAAACACCAGAGGCATGGACTCCCCAGCGACCCCGACGGACTTCTCGCCGCTTCTCAGTCTGGCACCCCGTAATGAACCATGCTATACAAAAGGTAAAGCCGTTGCCCACGCTGGCTTGTGGTTGGCACGGTTAATGTTTCACAACAGTAGCTCGCAAACCGGTCCTTAATTGTCATGAGCACGACCTTCAAAACCATGTGCTCACAACCCACCATTAATCAAATTTTAGTTATCCATTAATTATCATAACACGATTAACCATTGTGAGCTACCATTAAATATAACCATTAAAAATAATGTAGTATGATTAATCCCATTAATGAGCTAATGTTTCTAAGCATGGCTAAGCAATCATGTATATAGCATTTAGCTGAACCAAACCAATATATAAGGTTCAAGCTAATAAATTTATTACCCATAGGAAAATGAAGTCATCTTCGGCCATAATCAAATGGGAAGGCTTACCACCCAATGACATTCTAAAATAATGCATAAGTTGAAATAAAACATTAGCTTTAAACGGGTTCAACATACTCAAAGGGTTGTTTGGGATCTGTGTGACTTGCCTTACAAACAAGCGTCTTCAACTCGTCTTCAGGAACTTCTCCAACGAACAAACGATCCTCCGAAACAACGGGAAAACTAAACCTAGAACACAAAACGAGGAAAAACACTAATAAAAAGCAAATAAACAGTACAATTAAAGTTCATAAATGGGTAGAGCTTGAATTTAGATGAATTATGAGACTTGAACGACCTCATTCCAAGTTCGTATGAATTAGATATGAATTTTACAAAATTTAATTCCCATTAAACCTATTAAAGAAAAGACTATTCCCAATTGATTGAACAATTTACAAATGATTTATAGCTGAGACAAAAGATTAAAACATCCTCCGGAAATAGATTAGATCATACTTGGTAGATGACAAATATTAAAAAGAAATAATATGTCATTGAAAAGAGATGACAAATTTATATTGATTTTGCAACGGCTTGAGATGGCGCTGATGTCAGTGATAATATCGTCACCAGCTGATGGCTCAGGATAGCAACGAGAACTGAACGGCGATGCTTCGGCGATAAGGGATAGCTCCGGGAGAGAGAGGAGGCGACGACGACGAGAAACGGCAAAGGTAGACAACCGGCGACGACAAAAGATGGCACAACGGTGGAAAGCGAGAGCACTAAAGCGAAGAGGAGAACAAGACGGTCCTTACCCACACTTACACAACGACGAGCGACGATGAACGGCGGCCGACGACGAGCTTCGAGCGGCGACGAGCTCGGGACGACTGTGACGGCGGCTTTACGGCGAACACCGGCGGAGGAGAAGGGGTGGACGGCCTTCGTCTTGGTGCTGCGATGCCGACGATGGCCTCAAGGAGGTCCGGCGACCACAGGAGAAGCAGCAAAGCTTGGCCGGAGATCAAAACATGGCGACGGCTCGGCCTTCACGGTGACGGAGACTTCCGGCGAGATTTGGCGGAAAAGAACGTGTGGCCGGGGTAGAGCTCTTCACTGCGAAGCCGAGGAAGGCGACGGCGCAGTTCGGGGACGACCGAGGAGGCGGCGCGACGTGGCTGGAGCGGCGGCAGGCATAGGAGAGAGAAGCCGAGCGTGGTGGCGGCTCTAGGATTAGGGAAAAAATCGGGAAAAAGGAGGAAACGGAAGAGGAGTGTTTACACCCAAATTTGGCACCTAGGATTAAAATAGGAAAGATTGCTAAAATTTGGAAGTCTACCGGTTTCCTCCGAGTGGGCCGGTTTGACCGCCGTGTGTTGGGCGGTCAGACCGCCGGTTGAGGGCCGGTCAGACCGGCGGTGTGTGGCCGGTCTGACCGGCAGGTCCGAGTCCGACTGTGTTTCGTCGGGTCTCGAGGTTTCCTTGCTCGGGAAGGCATCTTTCGGGTTTCCTTTGGTTTCTACCCCGAGTTGGACGTGGAGGAGGGCCTATAGAGGGGAAGACCAACCCCTATTTAAGGGACATGGCCGGTTCATTGTAAAAAACCAATCTACAATCAATCAATCGAATCGTTTTTCATATTGCTTTTAGTTTTTCTCTTAGTTTGTCCATCTTTGTCAGTTTGCGCCGTAAACCGTCCGCCGCCGCTGCGAGAGTGCGACATCTCTTTGTAGGTTTGTCCTGAAAATCTTCTGTTTTGCCCACGAGACGGGTAGTTATCTAGAAATCGGCTCCGCTAGCCGGTTTAGTTATCAAAACCCATCTAGGTTTAGCTCTTTGCTAGATCGAGGTGTTTGGCGACTCTAGGATCACCGCAAGGCTTAAGGTGCTGCGATCGTGCCTGTCGACTTGTCAAAAAAGTTGCCAATACGATTTTTGGCGATTCCGCTCAACTCAACTTCGACTTCGCCATGACGAAGCCGCCATCCAAGACGGAGGTGGATCCATCCAATATGATACCGATCACATTGGATGACTTCGAAGGAGAAGACCGCAAAGCTATGGAGGAGTACATCAACGAGCTCACACGGGAGGCGTTGATGAGGGCAAGTACTAGGACTCGTCATGGCGTGATCATCAAGCCCAGGCCACGTCCTAAGCTCGCTCCCGATTTGGTAAGCAATGATGAGGTATCACAATCTATCCAACAACAAGTAGCATCTACAATAGATTCATCTATGATTGCTTTTAAATATAAGTTAGATGCAACTTTTGAGGGTAAATTTGATGAGTTTTTAAGGGTTAAATTCGGCCCTCTTATGGCCGATCACATGTCAAAGGATAAAGCCTTCACCACTGCTAACCAACCCCCTATAGATCAAACGGGAGGTAGAACCGACGGAACGGCGTACACGACCGGTTCGACCGGGCCTGACGGCCGGTCCGACCGTGACATAGCCGTCGGTTCAACCGGCCAGACGGCCAGTCAGACCAGGTACTACCCCGGCGGTCAAACCGGGACTCAGGCCGGTCCGACCGCACCTCTGGACGCCGGTCAGACCGGCGCAATTATTCTGATACAGGGAATAGATCCAATGACTAATGCTAGTTATTTGTATCATCTTAGAACATTTGATCCTCCTGTATCTACTACTACAAGTAGTCCCCAAGTTCCCCCACATGTTACTAATGCTTATAATGATGTTGCTAGGGGGTATCCTCCCGATACTAGACAAGGCCAATATAATCATATTGCGCCACAAACACAACCTATTAGGCCACCAAATCCACCGCCAAATCAACAAGTGCCTAATAATATGGAGGATATAATTAGTGATCTTATTAGGGATAGATTTGGGATTGAAACTAGGAATCGTGCTTGGGCTTACAAGAAGCCGTATCCTGATTATTATGATAATGTGCCGTTTCCTCGTAACTATAGAGTTCCCGAATTTGCCAAGTTTAGTGGTGAAGATGGTAAGACCACATGGGAGCATATAGGTCAATTTCTGGCGCAATGTGGTGAGGCTAATAGTGATACTTTTAAATTGCGCTTGTTTTCTTTATCTTTGTCTGATAATGCTTTTACATGGTTTACTTCTTTACCGGCAAATTCTATTCATACTTGGGCTCAATTAGAAGAAAAATTTCATGATTATTTCTATACTGGAGAAACTGAGCTTAGGTTATGTGATTTAACATTGGTTAAGCAAAAATATAATGAATCTATCATTGATTATATTAAGAGATTTAGAGATGTTAGAAACTGTCACGCCCGGAAATATACACCATTTCCAAACGCTCAGTGCATTAATCCTCGTCCTAGGAGGCGAGGTACACATAGACATTGTTGATTATTACAAGCCACACTTGCGGAAGTGTAAAGGAAGTACTTTATTACATGGACGAGTCAAGCCCTCGCACTTAAAGATAAACAAATAAACAGCGGAAGACCACAAAACAGCAGCAGCCACAGGCACTCGACGGCGGCGCGAACTAGAGATCCAAGCTTCATCTTCCTCAGGTCCATCCTCTGGATTATTTTTGTGAGCAAGAGTGAGTACCACCACCGTACTCAGCAAGTCACACCGGAAATGCAACAATAATGCATAGGGGAAAACAAGGAAATGGCCTAATAGGGTTTATTTTGCATAAAGCCATAGTTTAAACATTTTAATCAGGTTAAAGCACATTTTAAAACACGATCCTATTCTAAGCCAATATTATAATATCACCAAGGTCGCATGAGCCTACGAACCTGCCTTAACCCAGGCTAATCTCCACATGACTACACCATCATGATTTCACCCTCCCAAGGTTTTGTAAAACAAAACTAACTTTGGGTACATTGCTCAGCTTGCCCATAACCGAGGGCGTGGCTATTCGAATAGTTTTTAACTCTGATCAGAGGTGTACAACTCTACCCACAAGACACAACCTCAACACGCGTTGCCACGCGCTGGGTACCACCACGGTACTCGGATAGAGTCGTGACAAGACTATCCATCTAGGTCTACCCAAAACAGGAGAACCCGCTGAGGTTTCGCCGCCCGCCGGTCCCTGACAAGGTAAAGGTTGTCGGATCCCCCGGGACAAGACAGGCCCCCCCTTGCGCCGGGTGAAAAAACAGCCTTAATCCTAGCCCCACACCCTTCCAACCAATGGTCTCTGTTTTGAGAAGATCTAAACTTCCAGTCAGGCCTTACCCACTAGACTTGTGGTTGCACGAAGATGCCTTGCAACAGAGGTCAGAAGACCGGTCCTTATATTAGCCTGGGTGCGACTACCAAAGTAACCAGCTTGCACCCCGAGCCCAGCCCAAAAATATATTTTAGTTGCACAAAGCATTTTATCACCCACCTATTGACAAACCCGTCGATAGTCCATAACTAATCCAGTTTTAGTTGTTAACCACCATAGCCTAGTTTATCCAAAAGTTCTAGGTTGGAACTAAGCATGACTAAGCATTTACCTAAAGCAACTAGTCAGTCCATCATGTAGGGTACTAGACTAGTCAAGTTATAATTTTACTAGGGTTCACAACGATCATGGATATCAAATCAATAACATGGCCATAACAAAGAGCATAGGAATAACTAATAAAACAATATTAATAATGAACGGTATAATTTATAAAGCAATGCAATATAAGTAAAACAACATAATTTTCACAATATGGGATTCAACATGTTCAAGGTAGATATGACTTGCCTTGATCGCTCACAAAGTCTTCGACGTCGACGGCGATGAAGAGCTGATCTTCCGGAACGGCAGGATCTACACGACCAACGCGATGAAATACAAAAAGGCTAATAAAAACCATATGAACAGAAGCAATAACGCACATAAATAGATTCTACTCATTTTTAGGGGAAATTAGAGATTTGAACAGGTCGATTCCGAGTTCAAACAGTCAAGATATGGCCATTTGAAGTTTAGGTGTTGTTTAAATGGAAATTTACAATTTTGTGAATTATTTTTCTAAAGGAAAGCTTCAATTATTGAGAGAGCGCATGCGAACCGGGTCCACGAGCGGGTCCCTCTTGCCAGCCGCTCGGTCCACCGTGAGCCGAGAACACCAAGGTGGCTCACGGTCTGCCGGCGCACAGGCACGGCAACAACCGAGCCAGGCGGCTCGCTAGCGACGGCCAACGGCGCGGCGGCGGTGCGACGGAGAGCGCAAAGGGGAAAAACGGAAAAAGGAGGAGACGACGGTTCTCACCGAGCAGACGCGGCGGCGAGAGGTCGACGGTGTTGCCGGCGGTGAGGGAGAAACGACGAGAAGCTTCGGGTCATCGGCGTCGTCATCGTTCCCGCGGTCCTTCTACTCGACGGAGGGGTGGACGGGGAAGAGGAGGAAGCGACTAAGCGGATGGTGGCGATGCCGTGCTTCGACGAGGTCTCGACCACCGGCGAGGGGCGGCCGGAGTTGCAACGGCGGCGGCACAAGAAGAAAGCGGCGCGGCGGCCGTGGAGAGAGGAGGGAGAGGGCGGCGGTGTGAGGGGATAGAGGAGGGA
The DNA here is from genome assembly GCF_000147395.1 of Oryza glaberrima. Classification (NCBI taxonomy): domain Eukaryota; kingdom Viridiplantae; phylum Streptophyta; class Magnoliopsida; order Poales; family Poaceae; genus Oryza; species Oryza glaberrima. The sequence goes on along the minus strand of NW_026267042.1, from coordinate 203,724 downwards.
GTCGGGGGTCCCTTTTATAGGCCGGAGGGGAGGAAGAGAGACGCCGGGTAGGGAGATCGACGCCGGCCATGGTGGAGCACAACATCATCAAAATCCACCATGAATAATGCGGGATTGAGTGGGAAATTATGGGGGAATTGGAGAGGATGAGGTGGGAATTAATTCCCCTCAATTAATTTGATGAAACGGCAAGTGGAGGCGAATCGGAGGTTGCCGTCACTTGGAATTCGGCCGGAGAGAGAGAGGATGGCTGGAGGCTAGGGATGACGAGTGGGACCCACATGTCATCGAGTAGGAGCACGCCTGTCTCAGGATGGGCGCGCAGCGGAGGTGAAGCAGACTTTTGTCCGAGGGAGAGGGGGAGCAGTTGGGCCAGCCCAAGGAGAGGGAGGGGGAGGGGAGAGAGGGAAGGGTGGCCGGGCTGGGCTGAGGGAAGGAGGAGGAGAGATGGGCCTAGGGCTGTCAACGAGCCGAGCTCGAGCTCGACACAAGCTCGAGCCGAGCTCGAGCCGAGCCTATTCCACCTTCGAGCTTTTAGGCAAGCTCGGTTCAAGCTCGAGCTCGGCTACCAAGCTCGGCCATAAGTAGTATAATATATATTTTAATGATAATTTTTTGATAAGTATAATTATTTTCTAGTTAATCAGACTAATAAAAGAGTAGAAAATAATTAAAATAAATATATTGTGCTAACACATGCTAATTTATTGTGTAAATAGATACTAATATATATATTTATCTATTTGTTTATTATATTAATAAGGTGAACATGCAATATGAACTATACACAGTCAAGCTCGGAGGCTCGGTAGAAGCTCGAGCTCAGCTCGGTAAAGCTCGCGAGCTTTTGCTCAGGCTCGGATTCGGCTCGGTTGAAGCTCGAAACGAGCCTAGGACGAGCCAAGCTCGAGCTGCTCGCGAGCCTCGAGCTATTTTGACAGCCCTAGATGGGCCAGAAGTGGCCCAAGCGGAGGAAGAGGATTTTCTTTTAGCTTTTCCTTTTTATAAAATTCTTTAAATGTTTTTGTTGCCTTAAAATTATTTAGGATGCTCTGGAAATTCATGTAAAAATTGGTTAAACATTTTGAAGCATGGGAATTTATTAAAAATACCCACAAGCCAATTTGATATAAATCTTGGTGAATTTTAATTGTTGGAGGCTCTTTTAGGCTTTTAAAATTTCTAGGAATGCATTAAAGCACGATTTAAATTTAGTGCGATTTTCAGGACGTTACAGAAACTGATGTTATACTTTGAATATAACTGATAGTGATTTGGCTGGTCTTGCTTTTAATGGTTTAATTGCTCCTCTTAGAGAAAGACTAGATGGCTAACAATTTCTTGATGTTAGTCAACTCATGCAAAGGGCTCTGGCTCAAGAAAGCCAGATTAAGGATAATAAAAAACTTGTTAGACCATATGACAAGAGGCATAATGTTAATGTGGTTGATTACCCTGAGGCTAGTGATAGTGAGGAGGAGGGTGATCATGATATATATGTTGCCGAATGGTCATGGACTAATAAAAATAAGCCTTTTGTTTGCTCTAACCTAATGCCGACTCCTCGCAAAGATCGGCAAAGTGAGGTTAAATATAGTTTTGATGTGGCCAAGTGTGATAAAACTTTGATTATCTTTTACAAGAAAAACAAATTAGATTACCTAAAGGTCATGTCATACCATCTCAAGAAGAGTTGAAACGTCGAGCATATTGTAAATGTCATGATTCTCATTCTCACTCTACTAATGATTGCAATGTGTTTCGACGACAGGTTCAATCAGCCATAGATGAAGGACGATTAAAGTTCACCGATGGCTCCAAGATGAAGCTTGATCATGATCCTTTTCCGGTGAATACAATTAAGTTCAATGATAAAAAGGTGTTGATTCGGCCGGAGCAAGCCGAATCTACTAAGGGAAAAGGAGTGGTCATTGGCGAACCAAGGCCTAAGATGATAGTGCCAAAGAAGCCGGAGGTTGGTGCTTGAAAGGAGAATAAGAGTGGAGCTTCAACTTCTAAAGCCCCTAGGAAGACCAAAGTGACTTTTGATATGCTTTTGGAGAAATATGAGAAGCAAGGTGGTGAGAAAATTCGCAACAAAGGGAAAAGACCAAGATCACCTTCTAGGGAGCGATTTGGTCATTCACCAAGACGGTCGCATTCACCTCCATATCATCATCCACAAGACATGTCATGGGGTTCTTATCCAATGCCGCCGCCGGGTTATCCTTATCCTTACTTCATGCCATGGGGGGCGACGCCGCCAATGTTCAATCATATGCCTCCAATGCAATTCAACCAAGGGTGGGGAGGACCGAGGAGGCCAATTCATGAGCGTTTGTCTTCACCAAACAATAGTCGGTTTTATGGTAAGAATCAGGCTAATGAAGAAAAGAGGGAAGGAAAGAGCGTCAAGGTAGAGGCGAGGACTTCGGAGGTGATTACTATCAAAGTGGGGTCTCATGATGTGCCAACACCTTCTGGAGATGGAGTTGGAGTGTCCCCAAACAAAATATCCGAAGCCGATGCCAGCTCATCGCAGTTGGCCGGTCTGACCGGGCCGTCTGGCCGGTCTGACCGCAGCCATGTGGCCAGTCTGACCAGGCCATCAGGCCGGTTTGACCGCCGACCCGACAGCGGTCCGACCGACGCCTTAGGCCGGTCTGACCATGCACCAAGTGTCGGTTTGACCGGCGCGTCTGGCCGGTCTGACCGGTGGTCTACGACCGGTCTGACCGGGCTCTAGCGCCGGTTTGACAGGAGAATTGCGATAGGCGATGTGAGGGCTTCATCGTCTTCAAGCAAAGTTAATAGAGGACATTATTTACCTCCCGGAACAGAGCCGAATCCTAGGTGGATACCTAAGGATTTGACGGCTACTCAAAAGAGAAGGTTGCAACGTCTTCGGGCTCAAGAGATAAGAGAGAAAAAGGCCGAAGAACAAAGAGATAAGAGGTTTAATGAGTTGCGACCACCACCGGTATGGAGGCATAAATCCATAGAGAAGGAAAAGCCGGTTGTTGTAGAGGAGGAGGAACAATTGGTTGATAAAGGTGAATCATCTCCAAAAGAAGACATGGATATCAACATGGTATGTATGTTGCCTATGGAGTTTTGTGCTATGGATGAAGCCGAGGTTGCTCAATTCTCATTAGGTCCTAAAGATGCGGTTTTTGAGAAGCCCGATGAATCAAACCGTCACATGAAGCCTCTCTATCTCAAAGGCCATGTAGATGGGAAGCCGGTCTCTAGGATGCTAGTGGATGGAGGTGCTGCCGTGAACTTGATGCCGTACTCGTTATTCAAGAAGTTGGGGCGTGAGGATGATGAGTTGAAGAAGACCAACATGATTCTCAATGGCTTCAATGGTGAACCAATGGAGGCGAAGGGTATCTTTTCGGCGGAGCTCACCGTAGGAAACAAGACGCTACCAACCGCTTTCTTCATCGTCGATGTGCAAGGTAACTACAATGTTATTTTGGGTCGTTGTTGGATCCATGCCAATTGTTGTGTGCCTTCTACCTTGCATCAATGTTTAATTCAATGGGACGGCGATGATGTTGAAATTGTTCAAGCGGATACATCGGCCGAGGTTGCAATGGCCGATGGTACTTTTGAGTGGCGTCATGGGAATATCCAATGCTTATCGGGGAGGGATCTTTCTAGCTATGATTTTATTAGTATCTCCGATGGCAAATTTGTACCTATCTCTGTAAAGCCAGCTAGTGTAGCACGGCTAAGCCATATAAATTTGTATAATGAGTAAAGAGGCTAATTTAGAGTGGTTACAAAAGAGGGTGCAAGAATATCGGTCTACAAAGAACGATATTGGAGAAACTGTTGAAGATTTTGATGAAGTAGAAAAGCTTGGAAAAGGGTTTACATCGGCCGATCCTTTGGAAGAAGTAGATATAGGTGATGGAACTAAACCAAGGCTGACTTTTGTAAACGAAAACATGAGAGCCGATTATAAGGTTAAGATAATCGAGCTACTTAAAGAGTATGTTGATTGCTTTGCATGGGAGTACCATGAGATGCCGGGTCATAGCCGTGAGCTCGTTGAGCATCGGCTTCCAATTAAACCGGGTTTTAGGCCTTATAAACAACCACCTCGTCGTTTTAATCCTTTGCTATATGACCGAGTCAAAGAGGAGATTGATCGGTTGTTGAAGGCGGGGTTTATTAGGCCATGTCGTTATGTGGAGTGGGTCTCTAGCATAGTCCCGGTAGAGAAGAAGGGGAGTGGTAAGATTAGAGTTTGCATAGATTTTATAGATCTAAATAAAGCTACTCCTAAAGATGAGTATCCTATGCCTATAGCCGACATGATGATTAATGATGCCTCGGGTCATAAGGTGATTAGCTTTTTAGATGGTAATGCCGGCTACAATCAAATCTTTATGGCGGAAGAGGATATGTACAAGACGGCCTTTAGGTGCCAGGGATTTGTTGGTTTATTTGAGTGGGTTGTCATGACTTTTGGGTTGAAGAACGCTGGTGCAACATATCAAAGGGCGATGAATTTAATCTTTCATGATTTGCTAGGTATTATCTTAGAGATTTACACTGATGATATTGTTGTCAAATCGGATGGTATGGAAGGACACATAGCCGATTTGAGGTTAGCTTTTGAGAGGATGCACCGGTATGGTTTGAAGATGAACCCACTTAAATGTGCTTTTGGTGTGTCGACGGGGATGTTCTTAGGATTCATGGTGCATGAGAGGAGTTGAGATTGATCCTAAGAAGATAGAAAAGATTCGTGATTTCAAAGCGCCGACATGCAAGAAGGAGGTTCAAAAGTTGCTAGGTAAGGTGAATTATTTGAGGAGGTTTATTTCTAACCTAGCGGGTAAAATCGATGCTTTTGTTCCTATACTTCGCTTGGAAAAAGAAGCCAATTTTACTTGGGGGGCAAAAATACAAGAGGTGTTTGAAGAGTTGAAGAGATATTTGTCTACTCCACCCGTTGTGCGAGCGCCTAAAGCCGGAAAGCCTTTTCGGTTATATATTGCCTCCGAAGACAAAGTCATTGGTGCCGTTTTGACACAAGAGGAAAATGGCAAGGAATATATCATTACATATTTGAGCCGCCGTCTTTTGGATGCCGAAACGAGGTATGTTTTTATAGAGACACTTTGTCTATGCTTTTACTATGCTTGTACCAAATTAAGGCATTATTTGTTATCTAGTACATGCATAGTTACTTGTCAAGCCGATGTTATTAAACACATGTTGCAAAGGCCAATTCTAAGTGAGAATTGAAAAGTGGGCATATGCTTTGATAGAATATGATTTGGCTTATGAACCATTGAAATCTATGAGAGGCCAAATTGTATGTAATTTTATAGTGGACCATCATATAGATATTGCTTATGAGGGAGGGATTTGCTTAGTTGAAGTTATACCTTGGAAGATTTATTTTGATGGTTCTTCTTGCAAAGAAGGTCAAGGCATAGGAGTAGTTTTGTTTTCACCTAATGGCATGTGTTATGAAGCATCGGTTCGTTTGGAATATTATTGTACAAATAATCAAGCCGAATACAATGCTTTATTGTTCGGCTTACAAGTTATGGAGAAGGTTGGAGCTAAATATGTGGAGGCCTTTGGTGATTCGGAATTGGTGCTGCAACAAGTCGCTGGAGTCTACAAATGCTTGGACAGATCACTAAATAGGTACCTCGATTCATGTTTGGATATTATTGCCAATTTTGATAATTTTGCTATTAGACATATTGCTAGGCATGATAATTCTAGAGCAAATGACTTGGCACAACAAGCATCTGGCTATAATGTAAAGAAGGGATTATTTCTGATATTTGAAGAGCCGGTGCTTGATTTTAAATCTTTGTGCGAAATTGGCAAAACTGGAGACCAGGGGTGGTCTGACCGGCGTTGCACGGCCAGTCTGACCGGTGACCAGGGGCGGTCTAACCGGCCACATGCCGCCGGTCTAACCGACGTCCCCGAGCGGTCTGACCGGCCCTGTATGGCCGGTCTGACCGGTTCTGGGCAGAGCGTTGGGGGGCACGTTTCAATCACTTTAGAGGCCGAATTAATTGTGAATTCGGACATTTGTGCCCAGGAAGCAGAAGAAGATTGGAGAATTCCTTTGATTCGATATTTGAAAGATCCCACACTTAAGGTTGATCAGAAAATTCGGCAGCAAGCGTTCAAATACACGTTGCTTGATAAGGATTTATATCGCCGAAATATAGATGGTGTCTTGATGAAGTGCTTAGATGAAGATCAATCTAAAGTGGCTATGGGAGAGGTACATGAAGGAATTTGTGGAACTCATCAATCGGCCCACAAGATGAATTGGTTGCTTAGGAGAGCGGGGTTCTATTGGCCGAAGATGATTGATGATTGCTTCAAATATTATAGAGGATGTGAGGCTTGTCAACGGTTCGGCAATGTTCTATTGGCGCCCGCCGCCGTGTTGAACCCTATAATCAAACCATGGCCGTTCCGAGGATGGGCTTTTGATTTCATTGGTCAAATTTATCCTTCGTCATCAAAGGGGCATAGGTTCGTGCTAGTTGCTATGGATTACTTCACCAAGTGGGCCGCAACCGTGCCTTGGAATTCTTTGGACTACAAGATCAAACCAAATAGTAGAACAGGGACTCATAAATAACATTCAACAAATTGGGATTCATTTAGCAACCGATTTTTACCTTTCATTTGAACTCATTTCCGTAATTCTTCTAGTTTCTTTAATAGGTGCAATTACTATGGCTCGGCAATAAGAAATACTTAGAATGAGTCAAAATTATAAGAATTTCAAATCTAAAATAAATCACTAAAGAACCACAATTTTGATTTATTAAAACCCATCTACTGCCAACAAATACATTCTTTTCTCTTTTGTTGTGTAATTGTTCTATTCTAATTAATTCAATCGGTTCAATTCTTGTCCCCATATTGAAATGAATCGAGATTGAGAAGGAGTTAGTTAATGATGTTTGAGCATGTACTTTTTTTGAGTGTCTATTTATTTTCGATTGGTATCTATGGATTGATCACAAGCCAAAACATGGTTAGAGCTCTAATATGCCTTGAACTTATACTGAATTCAATTAATCTAAATCTCGTAACATTTTCTGATCTATTTGATAGCCGCCAATTAAAAGGAGACATTTTCGCAATTTTTGTTATAGCCCTTGCGGCTGCTGAAGCAGCTATTGGATTATCCATTCTTTCTTCCATCCATCGTAATAGGAAATCAACTCATATCAATCAATCTAATTTTTTTGAATAATTAGACATAGAATCTTCTAAACAAAGGGACACATATAATAATAATATAAAATATTAACATGAATACTATTTATTATTTGAGAATATATATTTTTTGAGTAGGTTATTCCATAGTATTCTTTTTTAATTAGTTGAATTTTGGCAATTCATTGATATTGCAATTTGAATATTGCAATAATTTATATTGAAAAGACGATAGCCAATTTATTGGCTAATTCGAATTCGTATATACAATTCGTATAATTATGATTTTTGGTCATATTGGAGTGTATTGGGTGCGTTCGTGGCAAAAACTCACTTCGTGATTCGCGTGGCGAACTTTTGTCAATTAATGCCAATATTGGCATATGTTGAGCCCCCACGGGTGTGATGTTTTTGACCGGAATCAAAAAGTTCAAAACGCACAAAAACATTATTTTTGGACATATTGGAGTGTATTGGGTGCGTTCGTGGCAAAAACTCACTTCGTGATTCGCGCGGCGAACTTTTGTCAATTAGTGCCAATATTAGCACATGAGGGTGCGATGTAATTGACCGGAATGAAAAAGTTCAAAAAACGCCAAAACATGATTTTTGCACATATTCTAGTGTATTGGCACCATTCGTGGAAAAAACACACTTCATGATTCGCGCGGCGAACTTTTGTCAATTAATGCCAATATTGGCATATTGTTGAGCCCCCACGGGTGCGATGTTTTTGACCGGAATGAAAAAGTTCAAAAAGCACAAAAACAAGATTTTTGGACATATTGGAGTGTATTGGGTGCGTTCGTGGCAAAAACTCACTTCGTCATTCGCGCGGCGAACTTTTGTGAATTAATGCCAATATTGGCACACGAGGGTGCGTTGTTTTTGACCGGAATGAAAAGTTCAAAAAACGCCAAAACATGATTTTTGCACATATTCTAGTGTATTGGCACCATTCGTCGCAAAAACTTACTTCGTGACTCGCGCGGCGAATTTTTGTCAATTAATGCCAATATTGGCACACGAGGGTGCATTGTTTTTGACCGGAATGAAAAAGATCGAAAAACGCCGAAACATGATTTTTGCACATATTCTAGTGTATTGGCACCATTCGTGGAAAAAGCTCACTTCGTGATTCGGGCGGAGAACTTTTGTCAATTAAGGCCAATATTGGCATATATTGAGCCCCCACGGGTGCGATGTTTTATGACTGGAATGAAAAAGTTCAAAAGGCACCAAAACATGTTTTTTGGACATGTTGGAGTGTATTTGGTGCGTTCTTGGAAAAAACTCACTTCGTGATTCGCGCGGCGAACTTTGGTCAATTAATGCCAATATTGGCATATGTTGAGCCCCCACGGGTGCGATGTTTTTGACCGGAATGAAAAAGTTCAAAAAGCACAAAAATATGATTTTTGGACATATTGGAGTGTATTGGGTGCGTTTCTGGCTAAAACTCACTTCGTTAATCGCGCGGCAAACTTTTGTCAATTAATGCCAATATTGGCATATATTGAGCCCCCACGGGTGCGATGTTTTTGACCGGAATGAAAAAGTTCAAAAAGCACCAAAACATGATTTTTGGACATATTGGAGTGTATTGGGTGCGTTCGTGGCAAAAACTCACTTTGTGATTCGCGCGGCGAACTTTTGTGAATTAATGCCAATATTGGCACACGAGGGTGCGTTGTTTTTGACCGGAATGAAAAAGATCGAAAAACGCCAAAACATGATTTTTGCACATATTCTAGTGTATTGGCACCATTCGTGGAAAAAGCTCACTTCGTGATTCGGGCGGAGAACTTTTGTCAATTAAGGCCAATATTGGCATATATTGAGCCCCCACGGGTGCGATGTTTTTTGACCGGAATGAAAAAGTTCAAAAGGCACCAAAACATGATTTTTTCACATGTTGGAGTGTATTGGGTGCGTTCGTGGCAAAAACTCACTTCGTGATTCGCGCGGCGAACTTATGTCAATTAATGCCAATATTAGCATATGTTGAACCCCAACGGGTGTGATGTTTTTGACTGCAATGAAAAAGTTCAAAAAGCACAAAAACAAGATTTTTGGACATATTGGAGTGTATTGGGTGCATTCGTGGCAAAAACTCACTTCGTGATTCGCGCGGCGAACTTTTGTCAATTAGTGCCAATATTGGCACACGACGGTGCGTTGTTTTTGACCGGAATGAAAAAGTTCAAAAAACGCCAAAACATGATTTTTGCACATATTCTAGTGTTTTGGCACCGTTCGTGGCAAAAACTCACTTCGTGATTCGCGCGGCGAATTTTTGTCAATTATTGCCAATATTGGCACACGAGGGTGCGTTGTTTTTGACCGAATGAAAAAGATCGAAGAACGCCAAAACATGATTTTTGCACATATTCTAATGTATTGGCACAATTCGTGGAAAAAGCCCACTTTGTGATTCGCGCGGCGAACTTTTGTCAATTAATGCCAATATTGGTATATGTTGAGCCCCCACGGGTGCCATGTTTTTGACCGGAATGAAAAAGTTCAAAAAGCACAAAAACATGATTTTTGGACATATTGGAGTGTATTGGGTGCGTTCGTGGCAAAAACTCACTTTGTGATTCGCGCGGCGAACTTTTGTGAATTAATGCCAATATTGGCACACGAGGGTGCGTTGTTTTTGACCGGAATAAAAAAGATCGAAAAACGCCAAAACATGATTTTTGCACATATTCTAGTGTATTGGCACCATTCGTGGAAAAAGCTCACTTCGTGATTCGCGCGGCGAACTTTTGTCAATTAATGCCAATATTGGCATATATTGAGCTCCCACGGGTGCGATGTTTTATGACCGGAATGAAAAAGTTCAAAAGGCACCAAAACATGATTTTTGGACATGTTGGAGTGTATTGGGTGCGTTCGTGGCAAAAACTGATGAACCCTGAGTTCCTCTCGACACTCAAGGCTGTTGTTGGCCCGATCTTTTGGTGAGTTGTGATAACTACGATTTGGGAGAAACGTTGACGATCCGACTACAACCGTACGAGATGTTGTGTTGCGCCTTAGCGATCGATACACCTCTCCGTGGGTTGTTGATCTTGCCGATGCAGATCAACCTTATTCCTGCAAGGAAATCGAAGAAACAAGCAAGAACAAGATAAAAGCAATCTGAATTGCAAATAGGAATGAATACATACGATAAGATGGGGTTTCGAATACAAGCAGACGGACGGTCTAGCCGACACGCGCGCTGCAAGCGAAGTAGCAATGGCTAAACTTTCAACTAAACAAAACCCAAGAAACTGTAAAGGGGTACCTAACTACTTAAGGAGGTGGGAGGACGACCTAAGGGGACCCTAGGGTCGTGCTCCACCTGGTTGGGGCGCACCCCACATGGGCCCCACTTGGGTCGGGGTCCCAGACGAAGTTACAAGCCCATAGGCCCATTATAGGTGATGCAGCACCTTGTTGCTTCAATTGCGGCTCAATAAGATGGAATTTCGCAATGAGGCTGGATCCATTGGAAAGAGGACTCCAAGAGCTTTCCATCAAGTACTCACGGGCGGAAAACGGAGGTCGTATGCAGATTCGGCGGCCGTTTGAAGTCAGCAGTGTAGTAGGTGGCCGAATCGGATTCCAGCACTTGGAGGACTTGATCTTGATATCTTCTTGTTCATCCATGATGTGAGCAATGGTTGCATTCGTGGTAGCCATGGTCACATCAAAAACTCACTTCGTGATTCGCGCGGCGAACTTTTGACAATTAATGCCAATGCATATGTTGAGCCCCCACGAGTGCGATGTTGACCAGAATGAAAAAGTTCAGAAAGCACAAAAACATGATTTTTGGACATGTTGGAGTGTATTGGGTGCGTTCGTGGAAAAAACTCACTTTGTGATTCGCGCGGTGAACTTTTGTCAATTAATGCCAATATTGGCATATGTTGAGCCCCCACGGGTGCGATGTTTTTGACCGGAATGAAAAAGTTCAGAAAGCACAAAAACATTATTTTTGGACATATTGGAGTGTATTGGGTGCGTTCGTGGCAAAAACTCACTTCGTGATTCGCGCGGCGAACTTTTGTCAATTAGTGCCAATATTGGCACACGAGGGTGCGTTGTTTTTGACCGGAATGAAAAAGTTCAAAAAACGCCAAAACATGATTTTTGCACATATTCTAGTGTTTTGGCACCGTTCGTGGCAAAAACTCACTTCGTGATTCGCGCGGCGAACTTTTGTCAATTAATGCCAATATTGGCATATATTGAGCCCCCACAGGTGCGATGTTTTATGACTGGAATGAAAAAGTTCAAAAGGCACCAAAACATGATTTTTGGACATGTTGGAGTGTATTGGGTGCCTTCGTGGAAAAAATTCACTTCGTGATTCGCGCGGCGAACTTTTGTCAATTAATGCCAATATTGGCACACGAGGGTGCGTTGTTTTTGACCGCTATGAAAAAGTTCAAAAAACGCCAAAACATGATTTTTGCACATATTCTAGCGTATTGGCACCATTCGTGGAAAAAACTCACTTTGTGATTCGCGCGGCGAACTTTTGTCAATTAATGCCAATATTGGCATATATTGAGCCCCCACGGGTGCGATGTTTTATGACCGGAATGAGAAAGATCAAAAGGCACCAAAACATGATTTTTTGACATGTTGGAGTGTATTGGGTGCTTTCATGGCAAAAACTCACTTCGTGATTCGCGCGGCGAGCTTTTGTCAATTAATGCCAATATTGGCATATCTTGAGCCACCACGGGTGCGATGTTTTATGACCGGAATGAAAAAGTTCAAAAGGCACCAAAACATGATTTTTGGACATGTTGGAGTGTATTGGGTGCGTTCGTGGAAAAAACTCACTTCGTGATTCGCGCGGCGAACTTTTGTCAATTAATGCCAATATTGGCACACGAGGGTGCGTTGTTTTTGGCCGGTATGAAAAAGTTCAAAAAACGCCAAAACATGATTTTTGCACATATTCTAGCGTATTGGCACCATTCGCGGAAAAAACTCACTTCGTGATTCGCGCGGCGAACTTTTGTCAATTAATGCCAATATTGGCATATATTGAGGCCCCACGGGTGCGATGTTTTATGACTGGAATGAAAAAGTTCAAAAGGCTCCAAAACATGATTTTTGGACATGTTGGAGTGTATTGGGTGCGTTCGTGGAAAAAACTCACTTCGTGATTCACGCGGCGAACTTTTGTCAATTAATGCCAATATTGGCATATGTTGAGCCCCCACGTGTGCGATGTTTTTGACCGGAATGAATAAGTTCGGAAAGCACAAAAACATGATTTTTGAACATACTGGAGTGTGTTGGGTGCGTTCGTGGCAAAAACTCACTTCGTGATTCGCGCGGCGAACTTTTGTCAATTAGTGTCAATATTGGCACACGAGGGTGCGTTGTTTTTGACCGGAATGAGAAAGTTCAAAAAACGCCAAAACATGATTTTTGCACATATTCTAGTGTTTTGGCACCGTTCGTGGGAAAAACTCACTTCGTGATTCACGCGGCGAATTTTTGTCAATTAATGCCAATGCATATGTTGAGCTCCCACGAGTGCGATGTTGACCGGAATGAAAAAGTTCAAAAAGCACCAAAACATGATTTTGGACATATTGGAGTGTATTGGGTGCGTTCGTGGCAAAAATTCACTTCGTGATTCGCGCGGCGAACTTTTGTCAATTAATGCCAATATTGGCATATCTTGAGCCCCCACGGGTGCGATGTTTTATGACCGGAATGAAAAAGTTCAAAAGGCACCAAAACATGATTTTTGGACATGTTGGAGTGTATTGGGTGCGTTCGTGGAAAAAACTCACTTCGTGATTCGCGCGGCGAACTTTTGTCAATTAATGCCAATATTGCCATATGTTGAGCCCCCACGTGTGCGATGTTTTTGACCGGAATGAAAAAGTTCAAAAAGCACAAAAACATGATTTTTGGACATACTGGAGTGTATTGGGTGCGTTCGTGGCAAAAACTCACTTCGTGATTCGCGCGGCGAACTTTTGTCAATTAGTGTCAATATTGGCACACGAGGGTGCGTTGTTTTTGACCGGAATGAGAAAGTTCAAAAAACGCCAAAACATGATTTTTGCACATATTCTAGTGTTTTGGCACCGTTCGTGGGAAAAACTCACTTCGTGATTCACGCGGCGAATTTTTGTCAATTAATGCCAATGCATATGTTGAGCTCCCACGAGTGCGATGTTGACCGGAATGAAAAAGTTCAAAAAGCACCAAAACATGATTTTGGACATATTGGAGTGTATTGGGTGCGTTCGTGGCAAAAATTCACTTCGTGATTCGCGCGGCGAACTTTTGTCAATTAATGCCAATATTGGCATATCTTGAGCCCCCACGGGTGCGATGTTTTATGACCGGAATGGAAAAGTTCAAAAGGCACCAAAACATGATTTTTGGACATGTTGGAGTGTATTGGGTGCGTTCGTGGAAAAAACTCACTTCGTGATTCGCGCGGCGAACTTTTGTCAATTAATGCCAATATTGGCATATGTTGAGCCCCCACGGGTGCGATGTTTTATGACTGGAATGAAAAAGTTCAAAAGGCACCAAAACATGTTTTTTGGACATGTTGGAGTGTACTGGGTGCGTTCTTGGAAAAAACACACTTCGTGATTCGCGCGGCGAACTTTTGTCAATTAATGCCAATATTGGCATATGTTGAGCCCCCACGGGTGCGATGTTTTTTGACCGGAATGAAAAAGTTCAAAAGGCACCAAAACATGATTTTTGGACATATTGGAGTGTATTGGGTGCGTTCGTGGCAAAAACTCACTTCGTGATTCACACGGCGAAATTTTGTCAATTAATGCCAATATTGGCATATGTTGAGCCCCCACGGGTGCGATGTTTTATGACCGGAATGAGAAAGATCAAAAGGCACCAAAACATGATTTTTTGACATGTTGGAGTGTATTGGGTGCTTTCATGGCAAAAACTCACTTCTTGATTCGCGCGGCGAGCTTTTGTCAATTAATGCCAATATTGGCATATCTTGAGCCACCACGGGTGCGTTGTTTTATGACCGGAATGAAAAAGTTCAAAAGGCACCAAAACATGATTTTTTTTGACATGTTGGAGTGTATTGGGTGAGTTCGTGGTAAAAACTCACTTCGTGATTCGCGCGGCAAACTTTTGTCAATTAGTGCCAATATTGGCACATGAGGGTGCGTTGTTTTTGACCGGAATGAATAAGTTCAAAAAACGCCAAAACATGATTTTTGCACATATTCTAGTGTATTGGCGCCATTCGTGGAAAAAATTCACTTCGTGATTCGCGCGGCGAGCTTTGGTCAATTAATGCCAATATTGGCATATATTGAGCCCCCACGGGTGCAATGTTTTTGACCGGAATGAAAAAGTTCAAAAAGCACAAAAACATGATTTTTGGACATATTGGAGTGTATTGGGTGCGTTCGTGGCAAAAACTCAATTCGTGATTCGCGCGGTGAACTTTTGTCAATTAGTGCCAATATTGGCATATATTGGGCCCCCACGGGTGCGATGTTTTATGACCGGACTGAAAAAGTTCAAAATGCACCAACACATGATTTTTGCACATATTGGAGTGTATTGGGTGCGTTCGTGGAAAAAACTCACTTCGTTATTCGCGCGGCGAATTTTTGTCAATTAATGCCAATATTGGCATATGTTGAGCCCCCACAGGTGCGATGTTTTATGACTGGAATGAAAAAGTTCAAAAGGCACCAAAACATGTTTTTCGGACATGTTGGAGTGTATTTGGTGCGTTCTTGGAAAAAACTCACTTCGTGATTCGCGCGGCGAACTTTTGTCAATTAATGCCAATATTGGCATATGTTGAGCCCCCACGGGTGCGATGTTTTATGACCGGAATGAAAAAGCTCAAAAGGCACCAAAACATGATTTTTGAACATGTTGGAGTGCATTGGGTGCGTTCGTGGAAAAAACTCACTTCGTGATTCGCGCGGCGAACTTTTGTCAATTAATGCCAATATTGGCATATGTTGAGCCCCCACGGGTGCGATGTTTTATGACTGGAATGAAAAAGTTCAAAAGGCACCAAAACATGATTTTTGGACATGTTGGAGTGTATTGGGTGCGTTCGTGGAAAAAACTCACATCGTGATTCGCGCGGCGAACTTTTGTCAATTAATGCCAATATTGGCACACGAGGGTGCGTTGTTTTTGACCGTTATGAAAAAGTTCAAAAAACGCCAAAACATGATTTTTGCACATATTCTAGCGTATTGGCACCATTCGCGGAAAAAACTCACTTTGTGATTCGCGCGGCGAACTTTTGTCAATTAATGCCAATATTGGCATATATTGAGCCCCCACGGTTGCAATGTTTTATGACTGGAATGAAAAAGTTCAAAAGGCACCAAAACTTGATTTTTGGACATGTTGGAGTGTATTGGGTGCGTTCTTGGCAAAAACTCACTTCGTGATTCGCGCGGCGAACTTTGGTCAATTAATGCCAATATTGGCATATGTTGAGCCCCCACGTGTGTGATGTTTTTGACCGCAATGAAAAAGTTCAAAACGCTCGAAAACATGATTTTTGGACATATTGGAGTGTATTTGGTGCGTTCGTGGCAAAAACTCACTTCGTGATTCGCGCAGCGAACTTTTGTCAATTAATGCCAATATTGGCATATGTTGAGCCCCCACGGGTGCGATGTTTTATGACCGGATTGAAAAAGTTCAAAAGGCACCAACACATGATTTTTGCACATATTGGAGTGTATTGGGTGCGTTCGTGGAAAAAACTCACTTCGTTATTCGCGCGGCGAACTTTTGTCAATTAATGCCAATATTGGCATATGTTGAGCCCCCACAGGTGCGATGTTTTATGACTGGAATGAAAAAGTTCAAAAGGCACCAAAACATGTTTTTTGGACATGTTGGAGTGTATTTGGTGCGTTCTTGGAAAAAACTCACTTCGTGATTCGCGCGGCGAACTTTTGTCAATTAATGCCAATATTGGCATATGTTGAGCCCCCACGGGTGCGATGTTTTATGACCGGAATGAAAAAGTTCAAAAGGCACCAAAACATGATTTTTGAACATGTTGGAGTGCATTGGGTGCGTTCGTGGAAAAAACTCACTTCGTGATTCGCGCGGCGAACTTTTGTCAATTAATGCCAATATTGGCATATGTTGAGCCCCCACGGGTGCGATGTTTTATGACTGGAATGAAAAAGTTCAAAAGGCACCAAAACATGATTTTTGGACATGTTGGAGTGTATTGGGTGCGTTCGTGGAAAAAACTCACATCGTGATTCGCGCGGCGAACTTTTGTCAATTAATGCCAATATTGGCACACGAGGGTGCGTTGTTTTTGACCGCTATGAAAAAGTTCAAAAAACGCCAAAACATGATTTTTGCACATATTCTAGCGTATTGGCACCATTCGCGGAAAAAACTCACTTTGTGATTCGCGCGGCGAACTTTTGTCAATTAATGCCAATATTGGCATATATTGAGCCCCCACGGTTGCAATGTTTTATGACTGGAATGAAAAAGTTCAAAAGGCACCAAAACTTGATTTTTGGACATGTTGGAGTGTATTCGGTGCGTTCGTGGAAAAAACTCACTTCGTGATTCGCGCGGCGAACTTTTGTCAATTAATGCCAATATTGGCATATGTTGAGCCCCCACGTGTGCGATGTTTTTGACCGGAATGAAAAAGATCAAAAGGCACCAAAACATGATTTTTTGACATGTTGGAGTGTATTGGGTGCTTTCATGGCAAAAACTCACTTCGTGTTTCGCGCGGCGAACTTTTGTCAATTAATGCCAATATTGGCATATGTTGAGCCCCCACGTGTGTGATGTTTTTAGCCGGATTGAAAAAGTTCAAAACGCTCGAAAACATGATTTTTGGACATATTGGAGTGTATTGGGTGCGTTCGTGGCAAAAACTCACTTCGTGATTCGCGCGGCGAACTTTTGTCAATTAATGCCAATATTGGCATATGTTGAGCCCCCACGGGTGCGATGTTTTATGACCGGAATGAAAAAGATCAAAAGGCACCAAAACATGATTTTTTGACATGTTGGAGTGTATTGGGTGCTTTCATGGCAAAAACTCACTTCGTGTTTCGCGCGGCGAACTTTTGTCAATTAATGCCAATATTGGCATATGTTGAGCCCCCACGGGTGCGATGTTTTTTGACCGGAATGAAAAAGTTCAAAAGGCACCAAAACATGATTTTTGGACATATTGGAGTGTATTGGGTGCGTTCGTGGCAAAAACTCACTTCGTGATTCACACGGCGAAATTTTGTCAATTAATGCCAATATTGGCATATGTTGAGCCCCCACGGGTGCGATGTTTTATGACCGGAATGAGAAAGATCAAAAGGCACCAAAACATGATTTTTTGACATGTTGGAGTGTATTGGGTGCTTTCATGGCAAAAACTCACTTCTTGATTCGCGCGGCGAGCTTTTGTCAATTAATGCCAATATTGGCATATCTTGAGCCACCACGGGTGCGTTGTTTTATGACCGGAATGAAAAAGTTCAAAAGGCACCAAAACATGATTTTTTTTGACATGTTGGAGTGTATTGGGTGAGTTCGTGGTAAAAACTCACTTCGTGATTCGCGCGGCAAACTTTTGTCAATTAGTGCCAATATTGGCACATGAGGGTGCGTTGTTTTTGACCGGAATGAATAAGTTCAAAAAACGCCAAAACATGATTTTTGCACATATTCTAGTGTATTGGCGCCATTCGTGGAAAAAATTCACTTCGTGATTCGCGCGGCGAGCTTTGGTCAATTAATGCCAATATTGGCATATATTGAGCCCCCACGGGTGCAATGTTTTTGACCGGAATGAAAAAGTTCAAAAAGCACAAAAACATGATTTTTGGACATATTGGAGTGTATTGGGTGCGTTCGTGGCAAAAACTCAATTCGTGATTCGCGCGGTGAACTTTTGTCAATTAGTGCCAATATTGGCATATATTGGGCCCCCACGGGTGCGATGTTTTATGACCGGACTGAAAAAGTTCAAAATGCACCAACACATGATTTTTGCACATATTGGAGTGTATTGGGTGCGTTCGTGGAAAAAACTCACTTCGTTATTCGCGCGGCGAATTTTTGTCAATTAATGCCAATATTGGCATATGTTGAGCCCCCACAGGTGCGATGTTTTATGACTGGAATGAAAAAGTTCAAAAGGCACCAAAACATGTTTTTCGGACATGTTGGAGTGTATTTGGTGCGTTCTTGGAAAAAACTCACTTCGTGATTCGCGCGGCGAACTTTTGTCAATTAATGCCAATATTGGCATATGTTGAGCCCCCACGGGTGCGATGTTTTATGACCGGAATGAAAAAGCTCAAAAGGCACCAAAACATGATTTTTGAACATGTTGGAGTGCATTGGGTGCGTTCGTGGAAAAAACTCACTTCGTGATTCGCGCGGCGAACTTTTGTCAATTAATGCCAATATTGGCATATGTTGAGCCCCCACGGGTGCGATGTTTTATGACTGGAATGAAAAAGTTCAAAAGGCACCAAAACATGATTTTTGGACATGTTGGAGTGTATTGGGTGCGTTCGTGGAAAAAACTCACATCGTGATTCGCGCGGCGAACTTTTGTCAATTAATGCCAATATTGGCACACGAGGGTGCGTTGTTTTTGACCGTTATGAAAAAGTTCAAAAAACGCCAAAACATGATTTTTGCACATATTCTAGCGTATTGGCACCATTCGCGGAAAAAACTCACTTTGTGATTCGCGCGGCGAACTTTTGTCAATTAATGCCAATATTGGCATATATTGAGCCCCCACGGTTGCAATGTTTTATGACTGGAATGAAAAAGTTCAAAAGGCACCAAAACTTGATTTTTGGACATGTTGGAGTGTATTGGGTGCGTTCTTGGCAAAAACTCACTTCGTGATTCGCGCGGCGAACTTTGGTCAATTAATGCCAATATTGGCATATGTTGAGCCCCCACGTGTGTGATGTTTTTGACCGCAATGAAAAAGTTCAAAACGCTCGAAAACATGATTTTTGGACATATTGGAGTGTATTTGGTGCGTTCGTGGCAAAAACTCACTTCGTGATTCGCGCAGCGAACTTTTGTCAATTAATGCCAATATTGGCATATGTTGAGCCCCCACGGGTGCGATGTTTTATGACCGGATTGAAAAAGTTCAAAAGGCACCAACACATGATTTTTGCACATATTGGAGTGTATTGGGTGCGTTCGTGGAAAAAACTCACTTCGTTATTCGCGCGGCGAACTTTTGTCAATTAATGCCAATATTGGCATATGTTGAGCCCCCACAGGTGCGATGTTTTATGACTGGAATGAAAAAGTTCAAAAGGCACCAAAACATGTTTTTTGGACATGTTGGAGTGTATTTGGTGCGTTCTTGGAAAAAACTCACTTCGTGATTCGCGCGGCGAACTTTTGTCAATTAATGCCAATATTGGCATATGTTGAGCCCCCACGGGTGCGATGTTTTATGACCGGAATGAAAAAGTTCAAAAGGCACCAAAACATGATTTTTGAACATGTTGGAGTGCATTGGGTGCGTTCGTGGAAAAAACTCACTTCGTGATTCGCGCGGCGAACTTTTGTCAATTAATGCCAATATTGGCATATGTTGAGCCCCCACGGGTGCGATGTTTTATGACTGGAATGAAAAAGTTCAAAAGGCACCAAAACATGATTTTTGGACATGTTGGAGTGTATTGGGTGCGTTCGTGGAAAAAACTCACATCGTGATTCGCGCGGCGAACTTTTGTCAATTAATGCCAATATTGGCACACGAGGGTGCGTTGTTTTTGACCGCTATGAAAAAGTTCAAAAAACGCCAAAACATGATTTTTGCACATATTCTAGCGTATTGGCACCATTCGCGGAAAAAACTCACTTTGTGATTCGCGCGGCGAACTTTTGTCAATTAATGCCAATATTGGCATATATTGAGCCCCCACGGTTGCAATGTTTTATGACTGGAATGAAAAAGTTCAAAAGGCACCAAAACTTGATTTTTGGACATGTTGGAGTGTATTCGGTGCGTTCGTGGAAAAAACTCACTTCGTGATTCGCGCGGCGAACTTTTGTCAATTAATGCCAATATTGGCATATGTTGAGCCCCCACGTGTGCGATGTTTTTGACCGGAATGAAAAAGATCAAAAGGCACCAAAACATGATTTTTTGACATGTTGGAGTGTATTGGGTGCTTTCATGGCAAAAACTCACTTCGTGTTTCGCGCGGCGAACTTTTGTCAATTAATGCCAATATTGGCATATGTTGAGCCCCCACGTGTGTGATGTTTTTAGCCGGATTGAAAAAGTTCAAAACGCTCGAAAACATGATTTTTGGACATATTGGAGTGTATTGGGTGCGTTCGTGGCAAAAACTCACTTCGTGATTCGCACGGCGAACTTTTGTCAATTAATGCCAATATTGGCATATGTTGAGCCCCCACGGGTGCGATGTTTTATGACCGGAATGAAAAAGATCAAAAGGCACCAAAACATGATTTTTTGACATGTTGGAGTGTATTGGGTGCTTTCATGGCAAAAACTCACTTCGTGTTTCGCGCGGCGAACTTTTGTCAATTAATGCCAATATTGGCATATGTTGAGCCCCCACGGGTGCGATGTTTTTTATCGGAGTGAAAAAGTTCAAAGAGCACAAAAACATGATTTTTGGATATATTGGAGTGTATTGGGTGCGTTCGTGGCAAAAACTCACTTCGTGATTCGCGCGGCGAACTTTTGTCAATTAGTGCCAATATTGCCACACGAGGGTGCGTTGTTTTTGACCGGAATGAAAAAGTTCAAAAAACACCAAAACATGATTTTTGCACATATTCTAGTGTTTTGGCACCGTTCATGACAAAAACTCACTTCGTGATTCGCGCGGCGAATTTTTGTCAATTTATGCCAATGCATATGTTGAGCCCCCACGAGTGCGATGTTGACCAGAATGAAAAAGTTCAAAAAGCACCAAAACATGATTTTTGGACATATTGGAGTGTATTCGGTGCGATCGTGGCAAAAACTCACTTCGTGATTCGCGCGGCGAACTTTTGTCAATTAATGCCTATATTGGCATATATTGAGCCCCCACGGGTGCGATGTTTTATGACCGGAATGAAAAAGTTCAAAAGGCACCAAAACATGATTTTTTTGACATCTTGGAGTGTATTGGGTGAGTTCGTGGCAAAATCTCACTTCGTGATTCGCGCGGCGAACTTTTGTCAATTAATGCCAATATTGGCATATGTTGAGCCCCCACGGGTGCGATGTTTTTAGCCGGATTGAAAAAGTTCAAAAAGCAAAAAAACATGATTTTTGGATATATTGGAGTGTATTGGGTGCGTTCGTGGCGAAAACTCACTTCGTGATTCGCGCGGCGAACTTTTGTCAATTAATGCCAATATTGGCATATATTGAGCCCCCACGGGTGCGATGTTTTTTGACCGGAATGAAAAAGTTCAAAAGACACCAAAACAGGATTTTTGGACATATTGGAGTGTATTGGGTGCGTTCGTGGCAAAAACTCACTTCGTGATTCGCGCGGCGAACTTTTGTGAACTTATGCCAATATTGGCGTATGTTGTGGCTCCACGGGTGCGATGTTTTTTGACCGGAATGAAAAAGTTCAAAAATCACCAAAATAGGATTTTTGGACATATTGGTGTATTCGGGGCGTTCGTAGCAAAAACTCACTTCGTTATTCGCGCGGCGAACTTTTGTCAATTAATGTCAATATTGGCATATGTTGAGCCCCCACGGGTGCGATGTTTTTGATCGGAATGAAAAAGTTCAAAGAGCACAAAAACATGATTTTTGGATATATTGGAGTGTATTGGGTGCGTTCGTGGCAAAAACTCACTTCGTGATTCGCGCGGCGAACTTTTGTCAATTAGTGCCAATATTGCCTCACGAGGGTGCGTTGTTTTTGACCGGACTGAAAAAGTTCAAAAAACGCCAAAACATGATTTTTGCACATATTCTAGTGTTTTGGCACCGTTCGTGACAAAAACTCACTTCGTGATTCGCGCGGCGAATTTTTGTCAATTAATGCCAATGCATATATTGAGCCCCCACGAGTGCGATGTTGACCGGAATTAAAAAGTTCAAAAAGCACCAAAACATGATTTTTGAACATATTAGAGTGTATTGGGTGCGTTCGTGGCAAAAACTCACTTCGTGATTCGCGCGGCGAACTTTTGTCAATTAATGCCAATATTGGCATATATTGAGCTCCCACGGGTGCGATGTTTTATGACCGGAATGAAAAAGTTCAAAAGACACCTAAACAGGATTTTTGGACATATTGGAGTGTATTGGGTGCGTTCGTGGCAAAAACTCACTTCGTGATTCGCGCGGCGAACTTTTGTGAACTTTTGCCAATATTGGCGTATGTTGTGCTTCCACGGGTGCGATGTTTTTTGACCGGAATGAGAAAGTTCAAAAATCACCAAAACAGGATTTTTGGACATAGTGGAGTGTATTGGGGGCGTTCGTAGCAAAAACTCACTTCGTTATTCGCGCGGCGAACTTTTGTCAATTAATGTCAATATTGGCATATGTTGAGCCCCCACGGGTGCGATGTTTTTGACCGGAATGAACAAGTTCGAAAATTAATAAACATGATTTTTGGACATGTTGGAGTGTATTGGTTGCGTTCGTGGCAAAAACATACTTCGTGATTCACGCGAAGAACTTTTGTCAATTACTGCCAATATTGGCATATGTTGAGCCCCCACGGGTGCGATGTTTTTTGACCGGAATGAAAAAGTTCAAAAAGCATCAAAACATGATTTTTGGACATGTTGGAGTGTATTGGGTGCGTTCGTGGCACAAACTCACTTCGTGATTCGCGCGGCGAACTTTTGTTAACTTATGCCAATATTGGCGTATGTTGTGCCTCCACGGGTGCGATGTTTTTCACTGGATTGAAAAAGTTCAAAAATCACCAAAACATGATTTTTGGACATATTGGAGTGTATTGGGTGCGTTCGTAGCAAAAACTCACTTCCTAATTCGCGCGGCGAACTTTTATCAATTAATGTCAATATTGGCATAAGTTGAGCCCCCACGGGTGTGATGTTTTTGACCGGAATGAAAAAGTTCGAAAATTACCAAAACATGATTTTAGGACATATTGGAGTGTATTGGGTGCGTTCGTGGCAAAAACATACTACGTGATTCACGCGACGAACTTTTGTCAATTACTACGAATATTGGCATATGTTGAGCCCCCACGGGTGCGATGTTTTTTGACCGGAATGAAAAAGTTCGAAAAGCATCAAAACATGATTTTTGGACATGTTGGAGTGTATTGGGTGCGTTCGTGGCAAAAACTCACTTCGTGATACGCGCGGCGAACTTTTGTCAATAAGTGCCAATATTGGCATATATTGTGCCCCACGGGTGCGATGTTTTTGACCGGATTGAAAAAGTTCAAAATGCACTCAAACATGATTTTTGGACATATTGCAGTGTATTGGGTGCGTTTGTGGCAAAAACTCACTTCATGATTCGCGCGGCGAACTTTTGTCAATTAATGCCAATATTGGCATATGCCCCCATGGGTGCGATGTTTTTGACCGGAATGAAAAAGTTCAAAAATCACCAAAACAGGATTTTTGGACATATTGGAGTGTATTGGGTGCGTTCGTGGCAAGAACTCACTTCGTGATTCGCGCGGCGAACTTTTGTCAATTAATGCCAATATAGGCATATGTTGAGCCCCCACGGGTGCGATGTTTTGACAGGATTGAAAAAGTTCAAAAATCACCAAAACATGATTTTTGGACATATCGGAGTGTATTGGGTGCGTTCGTGGCAAAAACTCACCTCGTGATTCGCGCGGCGAACTTTTGTCCAGTAATGCCAATATTGGCGTATATTGTGCTCCCACCGGTGCGATGTTTTTCACAGGATTGAAAAAGTTCAAAAAGCACAAAAACATGATTTTTGGACATATTGGAGTGTATTGGGTGCGTTCGTGGCAAAAACTCACTTCGTGATTCGCGCGGCGAACTTTTGTCAACTAGTGCCAATATTGGCATATATTGAGCCCCACGGGTGCGATGTTTTTGGCCAGAGTGAAAAACTTCAAAAAGACCAAAACATGATTTTTGGACATATTGGAGTGTATTGAGTCCGTTCGTGGCAAAAACTCACTTCGTGATTCGCGCAGCGAACTTTCGTCAATTAGTGCCAATATTGGCATATATTGAGGCCCCACGGGTACGATGTTTTTGACCGGATTGAAAAAGTTCAAAAAGAACCCAAACATGATTTTTGGACATATTTGAGTGTATTTGGTGCGTTCGTGGCAAAAACTCACTTCGTGATTCGCGCAGCAAACTTTTGTCAATTAGTGCCAATATTGGCATATATTGAGCCCCACGGGTGCGATGTTTTTGACCGGATTGAAATAGTTCAAAAAGCACCAAAACATGATTTTGGGACATATTGGAGTGTATTGGGTGCGTTCGTGGCAAAAACTCACTTCGTGATTCGCGCGGCAAACTTTTGTCAACTAGTTGCCAATATTGGCATATATTGAGCCCCACGGGTGTGATGTTTTTGACCGGAATGAAAAACTTTAAAAAGACTAAAACATGATTTTTGGACATATTGGAGTGTATTGGGCGCGTTCGTGGCAGAAACTCACCTCGTGATTCGCGCGGTGAACTTTTGTCAATTAATGCCAATATTGGCATAGATTGAGCCCCCACCGCTGCGATGTTTTTGACCGGAATGAAAAAGTTCAATAATCACCAAAACATGATTTTTGGACACATTGGAGTCTATTAGGTGCGTTCGTGGCGAAAACTCAATTTGTTATTCGCGCTGTGAACTTTTGTCAATTAATATCAATATTGCCATATATTGAGCCCCCACGGGTGCGATGTTTTTGACTGGATTGAAAAAGTTCAGAAAGCACCAAAACATGATTTTTTTGGACATATTGGAGTGTATTGGGTGCGTTCGTAGCAAAAACATTGACGAAATTTTGTCAATTAATGCCAATGTTGGCATATGTTGAGCCCCTGATGTGACCATGGCTACCACGGATGCAACCATTGCTCACATCATGGATGAACAAGAAGATATCGAGATCAAGTACTCCAAGTGCTGGAATCAGATTCGGCCACCTACTACACTGCTGACTTCAAACGGCCACCGAATCTGCATACGACCTCTGTTTTCGGCCCGTGAGAACTTGATGGAAAGCTCTCGGAGCCCTCTTTCTAACGGATCTAGCCTCTTCTCTGAATTCCATCTCGTGTGGCCGGAATCACAGGAACAAGGTGCTGCGTCACCTATAATGGGTCTATGGGCTTGTAACTTCATTTGTGACCCCGGCCCAGGTGGGGCCCATGTGGGGTGCGCCCCAAGCTGGTGGAGCACGACCCTAGGCACCCCTAGGTCGTCCTCCCACCCCTATATCTAGCTAGTTACCCCTTCAGGGTTTCTCGGGTTTTGATAGATTAATGTTTAGCCATTGCTACTTGCTTGCAGCGCGCGTGTCGGCTAGACCGTCCGTCTGCTTGTTCTTCGGAACCCCAACTTATCATTCGTATTTAACTCCTATTTGCAATTCAGATTGCTTTTTTCTTGTTCTTGCTTGTTTCTTCGATTTGCTTGCAGAAATAAGGTTGATTTGCACCGGCAAGATCAACAACCCACGGAGAGGTGTATCGATCGCTAAGGCGCAACGCAACGTCTTGTACGGTTGTAGTCGGGTCGTCAATGTTTCTTCCAAATCGTAGTTATCAACTCACCGAAAGATCGGGCCAAGAACAGCCTTGAGTGTCGAGAGGAACTCAGGGTTCATCAGGTGGTATCAGAGCTTTCGTTGCTCGGTGAGTTTTTCTTCTACCTATAACCAGAAAATGGCCAGACAAAATAAAATTGTATCATTTACCTAGCCATATTGTGCCATTGCATTGTTCTTTTCAGTTTTTGCTTTGTTGAATCTGTGTTGCATCGTCGAGTCGTGTTGCTGGTCTTAGCGTTTAGTCTGTTTAGAGTTTCGAGTTCTGGTCACGTTTTATACCACAGTCGTCGTCGCCTTCGTGTCTCTGTTGTCGTCGGGACCTACGAAAACGGAATCGGCTCGCTGCCACGATTCTATTTTCATAGTTTTCAGAAGTTTTTGTCGGTTAGTTTTTGAGTTCTTGAGTTGCATAGCTTCTGTTCGGTGGCTGTGCCGTGCATGTGTGCGAGGAAGAATAGAGGAATATAGCAGATCAGTTTGGATTCGGTGGGGTGGAAGGAAAGAAAAAAAAAAGTGAAGGAAAGAAAAGGAAACTTTTTTTTTGATTGGATTTGGTTTCCACTTGTGGAGGGCCAGGCCTAACCCTCCCACCTACCGTACCCACCACCACCATGACAGTCCGACTCCCTCCTCCCTCTCCAAATCACGTTATCTCAGTTCCGAGTTGTGTCAAACATCTTGGTGAAATTTCGTTTGGTGTCGGTTTCGAGATCTGTTTGGAAAAACGGAACCGGCATAAATTCAGCATTCCATTTTTTATAATTTTTACTTTTGGTGTGGACTTTACAGTTGAGTCCCTGTAATTTTCATATTTACATTTGAGTCCCTGTGATCTTACATTGAGGTCCTTGAGTCTGTTTTTGGTAAAAAAATAAAAAAAAAGAAAGAAAAAAAAGGCAGAAAGGTGCATAAAAAAAAGAGAAGAAAAGCCGCACCAAGAAAAAAAAAGAGAAAAGAAAAAGAAAGAAAATAGAAAAGAAAGAAAAGGAAAGAAAGAAGCAAAAGGAAAAATTAGTTGTATCTTTGAGTTTGCTTTCATACATCAGAGTGTGCTTGAGTTGTTTCTGGTGCTATTTTGTGGTACCGTTTGTGTCTAGGCTCGCGTCTCTAGTACGTTCTAGCCTAGGACCAGCACGGTACTTGACTTTGAACAATTATTCAACTTTGCGTTCTCTGATTTGAGCATTTGCTATTCCTTTGCTACATATTTAAGCCTACCCAGAGCTCCACAGATCTGATTGCAGCCGTACAGCAAGTGTTTGCCAAGGCATCGATACATCCAACCTCCATTGGGGTGCTTGGTTAAGTCGGTGTACATCACCATTCCGCTTGCTTTGGTAAGAACTTGTAAGAGCTTGGTTTAAAGCTTGAGTGTGTGTGATATTTGAGCTGCCACTACCTAGTAGTTGATAGGAGCGTGCATATTTTTGTGTGTTTCTTGTTTGCGACTAACCATGGCAGGATTGCGTAAGGGAATACGAGAACATCGACTTCTACACCTTCGGCGAGATATGACGACTTCTCCACGTGATGCATATGAGGTACATGATAATGATCTTACAAGGGTAGAATCTAAATTGCCTAGTTTTGATGGTAAATATGATTCCGCCGCTTATGTTAATTGGGAGCTAGCAGAAGAAAAACAATTTGATGAGTATGATTTTTCTAATGCTCAAATGATTAAGGCTGCTAGTAATAAGTGTACCGGTTCTGCATCTTTTTGGTGGCATACTGTGGGAAATAAGCTTGAAACTTGGGATGAATGCAAAATACTGATGAGAAAAAGATTTGTGTTTTCATACTATAGACGTGCTCTCCTTGAGAAATTTGAGGTGACAAAACTGTTAGGGAGTACTTTCATGATTTTAAAATATGTATCACTTATAGTGATTTACAAGAATCTAATGAGAACACAATGACTAGATTTTTCAGAGGGCTTAATTCCAATATTCAGGCTGGGCTTGTTAATGTGACATATAATCATATAGGCCAATTGTTCATGCTTGCTTGCAATGTTGAGCGCAAAATTTTGGAGAACCCAACGGAGCAACAAGCTATGCTTGTGCCTCCTATCATTGATGTTTTGCAGGAAGTTCAGAACAGTCCCCAAAATGAGAAGAACGATAAGTTTGAGATGTCACTTCCTTCACTCGCGAATGAGGAGAAGGCTGATGCACCTACATTATCTGGAAACGGCATAAAAGGTAAATTAAATGGTGCAGAAATTACTCAAGGTGAGTATGCTTCTGATGAATTACATTTTTTCACTTTCCATGCTGACCTAGAGCAAACTTTAGTGGAACCTACTTCTGAATTGCCTTTGTCACAAGTTGATTTGCATTCTGTTCCTTGTGATAAAGAAGAGTTGTGCGATAGTACTTCACTTATATCCATTCCACAACTAGTGAATGAACATGCTACTTTTAATCTTGATTCTCCATGTACTGAATTTAAGTATGTTATTCACACGTCCAGCGAGAATGATGAACTTCAATTGCAATCTTCTTTACATACATTGGGCTATATTATTTTTGATGGTTCTTGTGAGCTCAATTGTTTGAAGGACAAAATATTTGCTCATTCTGATTTGCCATGTCCTCGTAATGTTATATTTCACATCTTTGGCAATTATAATGATCTTGGAATATATTTTGTGCATAGAGTTTACATCTGCTCAGATTTAGAACTTCCTATACATGTGGATAAAACATGCAAGCTAGAGAAAAATGTTATTGCTAACCAAATTGTCTCGAGTTTGCCTTGTTTTGATAGGAAGAAACAGGTTGTTGTAAATTGACTACGCAAAGAGCACCATATGGAAAAACCGAGGACGGTTTTCCGTGAAGAAGGGGAGGATGATATGACCATGGCTACCACGGATGCAACCATTTCTCACATCATGGATGAACAAGAAGATATCGAGATCAAGTACTCCAAGTGCTGGAATCCGATTCGGCCACCTACTACACTGCTGAGTTCAAACGGCCACCGAATCTGCATACGACCTCCGTTTTCGGCCTGTGAGTACTTGATGGAAAGCTCTCGGAGCCCTCTTTCTAACGGATCCAGCCTCTTCTCTGAATTCCATCTCGTATGGCCGAAATCACACGAACAAGGTACTGCGTCACCTATAATGGGCCTATGCGCTTGTAACTTCATTTGGGACCCCGGCCCAGGTGGGGCCCATGTGGGGTGCGCCCCAAGCTGGTGGAGCACGACCCTAGGCACCCCTAGGTCGTCCTCCCACCCCTATATATAGCTAGTTACCCCTTTAGGGTTTCTTGGGTTTTGATAGATTAAAGTTTAGCCATTGCTACTTGCTTGCAGCGCGCGTGTCGGCTAGACCGTCCGTCTTCTTGTTCTTCGGAACCCCAACATATCATTCGTATTTAACTCCTATTTGCAATTCAGATTGCTTTTATCTTGTTCTTCCTTGTTTCTTCGATTTGCTTGCAGGAATAAGGTTGATTTGCACCGGCAAGATCAACAACCCACGGAGAGGTGTATCGATCGCAAAGGTGCAACGCAACGTCTTGTACGGTTGTAGTCGGGTCGTCAATGTTTCTTCAAAATCGTAGTTATCATCAACTCACCGAAAGATCGGGCCAAGAACAGCCTTGAGTGTCGAGAGGAACTCAGGGTTCATCAGCCCCCACGGTTGCGATGTTTTTGACCGGATTGAAAAAGTTAAAAAGGCTCCAAAACATGATTTTTGGACATATTGGAGTGTATTGGGTGCGTTGTTGGAAAAAACTCACTTCGTGGATCGCGCGGCGAACTTTTGTCAATTAGTGCCAATATTGGCATATCTTGAGCCCCCACGGGTGCGATGTTTTTGACCAGATTGAAAAAGTTCAAAAAGCACCCAAACATGATTTTTGGACATATTGGAGTGAATTGGCACCGTTCATGGCAAAAACTCACTTCGTGATTGGCGCGGCGAACTTTTTTCAATTAGTGCCAATTCGCGTGGCGAACTTTAGTCAATTAGTGGCAATATTAGCATATATTGGCCCAAACGGGTGCGATGTTTTTGACCAGAATGAAAAAGTTCAAAAAGCACCAAAACATGATTTTTGGACATATTGGAGTGTATTGGGTGCATTCGTGTCAAAAACTCACTTCGTGATTGGCACGGCGAACTTTCGTCAATTAGTGCCAATATTGGCATATGTTGAGCCCCCACGGGTGCGTTGGTTTTGACTGGATTGAAAAAGATAAAAAGGCACCAAAACATGATTTCTGGACATATTGGAGTGTATTCGGTGCGTTCGTGGCAAAAACATTGACGAACTTTCGTCAATTAGTGCCAATATTGGCATATATTGAGCCCCCACGGGTGCGATGTTTTTGACCGGAATGAAAAAGTTCAAAAAGCACCCAAACATGATTTTTGGACATATTGGAGCGTATTGGGTGCGTTCGTGGCAAAAACTCACTTCGTGATTTGCGCGGCGAACTTTTGTCAATTAGTGCCAATTCGCGTGGCGAACTTTAGTCAATTAGTGCCAATATTAGCATATGTTGGCCGACACGGGTGCGATGGTTTTGACCGGAATGAAAAAGTTCAGAAAGCACCAAAACATGATTTTTGGACACATTGGAGTGTGTTAGGTGCGTTCGTTGCGAAATCTCAATTTGTTATTTACGCGGCGAACTTTTGTCAATTAATATCAATATTGCCATATATTGAGCCAACACGGGTGCGATGTTTTTGACCGGATTGAAAAAGTTCGAAAAGCACCGAAACATGATTTTTTGGACATATTGGAGTGTATTGGGTGCGTTCGTAGCAAAAACATTGACGAACTTTTGTCAATTAATGCCAATATTGGCATATGTTGAGCCCCCATGGGTGCGATGTTTTTGACCGGATTGAAAAAGATAAAAAGGCACAAAAAACCTGATTTTTGGACATATTGGAGTGTATTGGGTGCGTTCGTGGCAAAAACTCACTTCGTGATTCGCGTGGCGAACTTTTGTCAATTAATGCAATTGGCATATATTGAACCCCCACGGGTGCGTTGTTTTTGACCGGAATGAAAAAGTTCAAAAGCACCAAAACATGATTTTTGGACACATTGGAGTGTTTTAGGTGCGTTCGTGGCGAAAACTCAATTTGTTATTCGCGCGGCGAACTTTTGTCAATTAATATCAATATTGCCATATATTGAGCCCCCACGGGTGTGATGTTTTTGACCGGATTGAAAAAGTTCAAAAGCACCAAAACATGATTTTTTGGACATATTGGAGTGTATTGGGTGCGTTTGTAGGAAAAACATTGACGAACTTTTCTCAATTAGTGCCAATATTGGCATATATTGAGCCCCCACGGGTGCGAAGTTTTTGACCGATTGAACAAGTTAAAAAGGCACCAAAACATGATTTTTGGACATATTGGAGTGTATTGGGTGCGTTCGTGGCAAAAACTCACTTCGTGATTCGCGCAGCGAACTTTTGTCAATTAGTGCCAATTCGCGTGGCAAACTTTAGTCAATTAGTGCCAATATTAGCATATATTGGCCCAAACGGGTGCGATGTTTTTGACCAGAATGAAAAAGTTCAAAAAGTACCAAAACATGATTTTTGGACATATTGGAGTGTATTGGGTGCATTCGTGTCAAAAACTCACTTCGTGATTGGCACGGCGAACTTTTGTCAATTAGTGCCAATTCGCGTGGCGAACTTTAGTCAATTAGTGCCAATATTAGCATATATTGGCCCACACGGGTGCGATGTTTTTGAACGGAATGAAAAAGTTCAGAAAGCACCGAAACATGATTTTTGGACACATTGGAGTGTATTGCGTGCGTTCGTGGCAAAAACTCACTTTGTTATTCGCGCGGTGAACTTTTGTTAATTAATGTCAATATTGGCATATATTGAGCCCCCACGGGTGCGATGTTTTTGACCGGATTGAAAAAGTTCAAAAGCACAAAAACATGATTTTTTGGACAAATTGGAGTGTATTGGGTGCGTTCGTGGCAAAAACTCACTTCGTGATTCGCACGACGAACTTTTGTCAATTAATGCCAATATTGGCATATATTGATCCCCCCCCGACTGCAATGTTTTTGACCGGATTAAAAAAGTTCAAAAAGACCAAAACATGATTTTTGCACATATTGGAGTGTATTGGGGGCATTCGTGGCAAAAACATTAACGAACTTTTGTCAAATAATGCCAATAATGGCATATATTGAGCCCCCACGGGTGCGATGTTTTCGACCGGAATGAAAAAGTTCAAAAATCACAAAAACATGATTTTTGGACATATTGGAGTGTATTGGGTGCGTTCGTAGCAAAAACATTAACGAACTTTTGTCAATTAATGCGAATAATGGCATATATTGAGCCCCCATGGATGCTGTGTTTTTGACCGGAATGAAAAAGTTCAAAAAGCCAAAAACATGATTTTTGGATATATTGGAGTGTACTGGGTGCGTTCGTGGCAAAAACTCACTTCGTGATTCGCGCGACGAACTTTTGTCAATTAATGCCAATATTGGCATATATTGATCCCCCCCCCCGGCTGCAATGTTTTTGACCGGAATGAAAACGTTCAAAAATCACAAAAACATGATTTTTGGACATATTGGAGTGTATTGGGTGCGTTCGTGTCAAAAACTCACTTTATTATTCGCGCGGCAAACTTTTGTCAATTAATGTCAATATTGGAGTGTATTGGGTGCGTTCGTAGCAAAATCTCGGTTCGTGATTCGCACGGCGAACTTTTGTCAATTAATGCCAATATTGGCACATATTGAGCCCCCACGAGTGCGATGTTTTTGACCGGAATGAAAAAGGTCAAAAAGCACCAAAACAATATTTTTGGACATATTGGAGTGTATTGGGTGCGTTCGTAGTAAAAACATTAACGAACTTTTGTCAAATAATGCCAATAATGGCATATATTGAGCCCCCACGGGTGCAATGTTTTTGACCGGAATGAAAAAGTTCAAAAATAACAAAAACATGATTTTTAGACATATTGGAGTGTATTGTGTGCGTTCGTAGCAAAAACATTAACGAAGTTTTGTCAATTAATGCGAGTAATGGCATATATTGAGCCCCCACGGGTGCTATGTTTTTGACCGGAATGAAAAAGTTCAAAAATCACAAAAACATGATTTTTGGACATATTGGAGTGTATTGGGTGTGTTAGTAGCAAAAACTCAGTTTTTGACCGGAATGAAAAAGTTCAAAAAGCACCAAAACACGATTTGTGGACACATTGGAGTGTATTGGGTGCGTTCGTGTCAAAAACTCACTTTGTTATTCGCGCGGCAAACTTTTGTCAATTAATGTCAATATTGGCATATATTGAGCCCCCACGGGTGCTATGTTTTTGACCGGAATGAGAATGTTCAAAAAGACCAAAACATGATTTTTGGACATATTGGAGTGTATTGGGTGCGTTCGTAGCAAAAACTCACTTCGTGATTCGCGCGGTGAACTTTTGTCAATTTATGCCAATATTGGCATATATTGAGCCCCCACGGGTGCGATGTTTTTGACCGGAATGAAAACGTTCAAAAATCACAAAAACATGATTTTTGGACATATTCGAGTGTATTGTGTGCGTTCGTAGCAAAAACATTAACGAACTTTTGTCAATTAATGCGAATAATGGCATATATTGAGCCCCCACGGGTGCTATGTTTTTGACCGGAATGAAAAAGTTCAAAAAGACAAAAACATGATTTTTGGACATATTGGAGTGTATTGGGTGCGTTAGTAGCAAAAACTCAGTTTTTGACCGAAATGAAAAAGTTCAAAAAGCACCAAAACACGATTTTTGGACACATTGGAGTGTATTGGGTGCGTTCGTGTCAAAAACTCACTTTATTATTCGCGCGGCAAACTTTTGTCAATTAATGTCAATATTGGCATATATTGAACCCCCACGGGTGCTATGTTTTTGACCGGAATGAAAATGTTCAAAAAGACCAAAACATGATTTTTGGACATATTGGAGTGTATTGGGTGCGTTCGTAGCAAAAACTCACTTCGTGATTCGCGCGGTGAACTTTTGTCAATTTATGCCAATATTGGCATATATTGAGCCCCCACGGGTGCGATGTTTTTGACCGGAATGAAAAAGTTCAAAAATCACAAAAACATGATTTTTGGACAAATTGGAGTGTATTGTGTGCGTTCGTAGCAAAAACATTAACGAACTTTTGTCAATTAATGCGAATAATGGCAGATATTGAGCCCCCACGGGTGCTATGTTTTTGACCGGAATGAAAAAGTTTAAAAAGACAAAAACATGAATTTTGGACATATTGGAGTGTATTGGGAGCTTTAGTAGCAAAAACTCAGTTTTTGAACGGAATGAAAAAGTTCAAAAAGCACCAAAACACGATTTTTGGACACATTGGAGTGTATTGGGTGCGTTCGTGTCAAAAAACTCACTTTGTTATTCGCGCGGCAAACTTTTGTCAACTAATGTCAATATTGGCATATATTGAGCCCCCACGGGTGCTATGCTTTTGACCAGAATGAAAAAGTTTAAAAAGACCAAAACATGATTTTTGGACATATTGGAGTGTATTGGGTGCGTTTGTAGCAAAAACTCAGTTTTTGACCGGAATGAAAAAGTTCAAAAAGCACCAAAACACGATTTTTGGACACATTGGAGTGTATTGGGTGCGTTCGTGTCAAAAACTCACTTTATTATTCGCGCGGCAAACTTTTGTCAATTAATGTCAATATTGGCATATATTGAGCCCCGACGGCACCTATGTTTTTGACCGGAATGAAAATGTTCAAAGAGACCAAAACATGATTTTTGGACAGATTGGAGTGTATTGGCTGCGTTCATAGCAAAATCTCGGTTCGTGATTCGCACGGCGAACTTTTGTCAATTAATGCCAATATTGGCACATATTGAGCCCCCACGAGTGCGATGTTTTTGACCGGAATGAAAAAGGTCAAAAAGCACCAAAACAAGATTTTTAGACATATTGGAGTGTATTGGGGGCGTTCGTGGCAAAAACATTAACGAACTTTTGTCAAATAATGCCAATAATGGCATATATTGAGCCCCCACGGGTGCGATGTTTTCGACCGGAATGAAAAAGTTCAAAAATCACAAAAACATGATTTTTGGACATATTGGAGTGTATTGGGTGCGTTCGTAGCAAAAACATTAACGAACTTTTGTCAATTAATGCGAATAATGGCATATATTGTGCCCCCATGGGTGCTGTGTTTTTGACCGGAATGAGAATGTTCAAAAAGACCAAAACATGATTTTTGGACATATTGGAGTGTATTGGGTGCGTTCGTAGCAAAAACTCACTTCGTGATTCGCGCGGTGAACTTTTGTCAATTTATGCCAATATTGGCATATATTGAGCCCCCACGGGTGCGATGTTTTTGACCGGAATGAAAACGTTCAAAAATCACAAAAACATGATTTTTGGACATATTGGAGTGTATTGTGTGTGTTCGTAGCAAAAACATTAACGAACTTTTGTCAATTAATGCGAATAATGGCATATATTGAGCCCCCACGGGTGCTATGTTTTTGACCGGAATGAAAAAGTTCAAAAAGACAAAAACATGATTTTTGGACATATTGGAGTGTATTGGGTGCGTTAGTAGCAAAAACTCAGTTTTTGACCGGAATGAAAAAGTTCAAAAAGCACCAAAACATGATTTTTGGACACATTGGAGTGTATTGGGTGCGTTCGTGTCAAAAACTCACTCTGTTATTCGCGCGGCAAACTTTTGTCAATTAATGTCAATATTGGCATATATTGAGCCCCCACGTGTGCTATGCTTTTGACCAGAATGAAAAAGTTTAAAAAGACCAAAACATGATTTTTGGACATATTGGAGTGTACTGGGTGCGTTCGTGGCAAAAACTCACTTCGTGATTCGCGCGACGAACTTTTGTCAATTAATGCCAATATTGGCATATATTGATCCCCGCCCGGCTGCAATGTTTTTGACCGGATTGAAAAAGTTCAAAAAGACCAAAACATGATTTTCGGACATATTGGAGTGTATTGGGTGCGTTCGTGGCAAAAACTCAGTTTGTGATTCGCACGGCGAACTTTTGCCAATTAATGCCAATATTGGCACATAGTGAGCCCCCACGAGTGCGATGTTTTTGACCGGAATGAAAAAGTTCAAAAGGCACCAAAACAAGATTTTTGGACATATTGGAGTGTATTAGGGGCGTTCCTGGCAAAAACATTAACGAACTTTTGTCAAATAATGCCAATAATGGCATATATTGAGCCCCCACGGGTGCAATGTTTTTGACCGGAATGAAAAAGTTCAAAAATCACAAAAACATGATTTTTGGACATATTGGAGTGTATTGTGTGCGTTCGTAGCAAAAACATTAACGAACTTTTGTCAATTAATGCGAATAATGGCATATATTGAGCCCCCACGGGTGCTATGCTTTTGACCAGAATGAAAAAGTTTAAAAAGACCAAAACATGATTTTTGGACATTTTGGAGTGTATTGGGTGCGTTTGTAGCAAAAACTCAGTTTTTGACCGGAATGAAAAAGTTCAAAAAGCACCAAAACACGATTTTTGGACACATTGGAGTGTATTGGGTGCGTTCGTGTCAAAAACTCACTTTATTATTCGCGCGGCAAACTTTTGTCAATTAATGTCAATATTGGCATATATTGAGCCCCCACGTGTGCTATGCTTTTGACCAGAATGAAAAAGTTTAAAAAGACCAAAACATGATTTTTGGACATATTGGAGTGTATTGGGTGCGTTTGTAGCAAAAACTCAGTTTTTGACCGGAATGAAAAAGTTCAAAAAGCACCAAAACACGATTTTTGGACACATTGGAGTGTATTGGGTGCGTTCGTGTCAAAAACTCACTTTATTATTCGCGCGGCAAACTTTTGTCAATTAATGTCAATATTGGCATATATTGAGCCCCCACGGGTGCTATGTTTTTGACCGGAATGAAAATGTTCAAAAAGACCAAAACATGATTTTTGGACATATCGGAGTGTATTGGGTGCGTTCGTAGCAAAAACTCACTTCGTGATTCGCGCGGTGAACTTTTGTCAATTTATGCCAATATTGGCATATATTGAGCCCCCACGGGTGCGATGTTTTTGACCGGAATGAAAAAGTTCAAAAATCACAAAAACATGATTTTTGGACATATTGGAGTGTATTGGGTGCGTTCGTAGCAAAAACTCACTTCGTGATTCGCGCGGTGAACTTTTGTCAATTTATGCCAATATTGGCATATATTGAGCCCCCACGGGTGCGATGTTTTTGACCGGAATGAAAACGTTCAAAAATCACAAAAACATGAATTTTGGACATATTGGAGTGTATTGTGTGCGTTCGTAGCAAAAACATTAACGAACTTTTGTCAATTAATGCGAATAATGGCATATATTGAGCCCCCACGGGTGCTATGTTTTTGACCGGAATGAAAAAGTTCAAAAAGACAAAAACATGATTTTTGGACATATTGGAGTGTATTGGGTGCGTTAGTAGCAAAAACTCAGTTTTTGACCGGAATGAAAAAGTTCAAAAAGCACCAAAACACGATTTTTGGACACATTGGAGTGTATTGGGTGCGTTCGTGTCAAAAACTCACTTTATTATTCGCGCGGCAAACTTTTGTCACTTAATGTCAATATTGGCATATATTGAGCCCCCACGGGTGCTATGTTTTTGACCGGAATGAAAATGTTCAAAAAGACCAAAACACGATTTTTGGACACATTGGAGTGTATTGGGTGCGTTCGTGTCAAAAACTCACTTTGTTATTCGCGCGGCAAACTTTTGTCAATTAATGTCAATATTGGCATATATTGAGCCCCCACGGGTGCTATGCTTTTGACCAGAATGAAAAAGTTTAAAAAGACCAAAACATGATTTTTGGACATTTTGGAGTGTATTGGGTGCGTTTGTAGCAAAAACTCAGTTTTTGACCGGAATGAAAAAGTTCAAAAAGCACCAAAACACGATTTTTGGACACATTGGAGTGTATTGGGTGCGTTCGTGTCAAAAACTCACTTTATTATTCGCGCGGCAAACTTTTGTCAATTAATGTCAATATTGGCATATATTGAGCCCCCACGGGTGCTATGTTTTTGACCGGAATGAAAATGTTCAAAAAGACCAAAACATGATTTTTGGACATATCGGAGTGTATTGGGTGCGTTCGTAGCAAAAACTCACTTCGTGATTCGCGCGGTGAACTTTTGTCAATTTATGCCAATATTGGCATATATTGAGCCCCCACGGGTGCGATGTTTTTGACCGGAATGAAAAAGTTCAAAAATCACAAAAACATGATTTTTGGACATATTGGAGTGTATTGGGTGCGTTCGTAGCAAAAACTCACTTCGTGATTCGCGCGGTGAACTTTTGTCAATTTATGCCAATATTGGCATATATTGAGCCCCCACGGGTGCGATGTTTTTGACCGGAATGAAAACGTTCAAAAATCACAAAAACATGATTTTTGGACATATTGGAGTGTATTGTGTGCGTTCGTAGCAAAAACATTAACGAACTTTTGTCAATTAATGCGAATAATGGCATATATTGAGCCCCCACGGGTGCTATGTTTTTGACCGGAATGAAAAAGTTCAAAAAGACAAAAACATGATTTTTGGACATATTGGAGTGTATTGGGTGCGTTAGTAGCAAAAACTCAGTTTTTGACCGGAATGAAAAAGTTCAAAAAGCACCAAAACATGATTTTTGGACACATTGGAGTGTATTGGGTGCGTTCGTGTCAAAAACTCACTCTGTTATTCGCGCGGCAAACTTTTGTCAATTAATGTCAATATTGGCATATATTGAGCCCCCACGTGTGCTATGCTTTTGACCAGAATGAAAAAGTTTAAAAAGACCAAAACATGATTTTTGGACATATTGGAGTGTATTGGGTGCGTTTGTAGCAAAAACTCAGTTTTTGACCGGAATGAAAAAGTTCAAAAAGCACCAAAACACGATTTTTGGACACATTGGAGTGTATTGGGTGCGTTCGTGTCAAAAACTCACTTTATTATTCGCGCGGCAAACTTTTGTCAATTAATGTCAATATTGGCATATATTGAGCCCCCACGGGTGCTATGTTTTTGACCGGAATGAAAATGTTCAAAAAGACCAAAACATGATTTTTGGACATATTGGAGTGTATTGGGTGCGTTCGTAGCAAAAACTCACTTCGTGATTCGCGCGGTGAACTTTTGTCAATTTATGCCAATATTGGCATATATTGAGCCCCCACGGGTGCGATGTTTTTGACCGGAATGAAAAAGTTCAAAAATCACAAAAACATGATTTTTGGACATATTGGAGTGTATTGGGTGCGTTCGTAGCAAAAACTCACTTCGTGATTCGCGCGGTGAACTTTTGTCAATTTATGCCAATATTGGCATATATTGAGCCCCCACGGGTGCGATGTTTTTGACCGGAATGAAAACGTTCAAAAATCACAAAAACATGAATTTTGGACATATTGGAGTGTATTGTGTGCGTTCGTAGCAAAAACATTAACGAACTTTTGTCAATTAATGCGAATAATGGCATATATTGAGCCCCCACGGGTGCTATGTTTTTGACCGGAATGAAAAAGTTCAAAAAGACAAAAACATGATTTTTGGACATATTGGAGTGTATTGGGTGCGTTAGTAGCAAAAACTCAGTTTTTGACCGGAATGAAAAAGTTCAAAAAGCACCAAAACACGATTTTTGGACACATTGGAGTGTATTGGGTGCGTTCGTGTCAAAAACTCACTTTATTATTCGCGCGGCAAACTTTTGTCACTTAATGTCAATATTGGCATATATTGAGCCCCCACGGGTGCTATGTTTTTGACCGGAATGAAAATGTTCAAAAAGACCAAAACACGATTTTTGGACACATTGGAGTGTATTGGGTGCGTTCGTGTCAAAAACTCACTTTGTTATTCGCGCGGCAAACTTTTGTCAATTAATGTCAATATTGGCATATATTGAGCCCCCACGGGTGCTATGCTTTTGACCAGAATGAAAAAGTTTAAAAAGACCAAAACATGATTTTTGGACATTTTGGAGTGTATTGGGTGCGTTTGTAGCAAAAACTCAGTTTTTGACCGGAATGAAAAAGTTCAAAAAGCACCAAAACACGATTTTTGGACACATTGGAGTGTATTGGGTGCGTTCGTGTCAAAAACTCACTTTATTATTCGCGCGGCAAACTTTTGTCAATTAATGTCAATATTGGCATATATTGAGCCCCCACGGGTGCTATGTTTTTGACCGGAATGAAAATGTTCAAAAAGACCAAAACATGATTTTTGGACATATCGGAGTGTATTGGGTGCGTTCGTAGCAAAAACTCACTTCGTGATTCGCGCGGTGAACTTTTGTCAATTTATGCCAATATTGGCATATATTGAGCCCCCACGGGTGCGATGTTTTTGACCGGAATGAAAAAGTTCAAAAATCACAAAAACATGATTTTTGGACATATTGGAGTGTATTGGGTGCGTTCGTAGCAAAAACTCACTTCGTGATTCGCGCGGTGAACTTTTGTCAATTTATGCCAATATTGGCATATATTGAGCCCCCACGGGTGCGATGTTTTTGACCGGAATGAAAACGTTCAAAAATCACAAAAACATGAATTTTGGACATATTGGAGTGTATTGTGTGCGTTCGTAGCAAAAACATTAACGAACTTTTGTCAATTAATGCGAATAATGGCATATATTGAGCCCCCACGGGTGCTATGTTTTTGACCGGAATGAAAAAGTTCAAAAAGACAAAAACATGATTTTTGGACATATTGGAGTGTATTGGGTGCGTTAGTAGCAAAAACTCAGTTTTTGACCGGAATGAAAAAGTTCAAAAAGCACCAAAACACGATTTTTGGACACATTGGAGTGTATTGGGTGCGTTCGTGTCAAAAACTCACTTTATTATTCGCGCGGCAAACTTTTGTCACTTAATGTCAATATTGGCATATATTGAGCCCCCACGGGTGCTATGTTTTTGACCGGAATGAAAATGTTCAAAAAGACCAAAACACGATTTTTGGACACATTGGAGTGTATTGGGTGCGTTCGTGTCAAAAACTCACTTTGTTATTCGCGCGGCAAACTTTTGTCAATTAATGTCAATATTGGCATATATTGAGCCCCCACGGGTGCTATGCTTTTGACCAGAATGAAAAAGTTTAAAAAGACCAAAACATGATTTTTGGACATTTTGGAGTGTATTGGGTGCGTTTGTAGCAAAAACTCAGTTTTTGACCGGAATGAAAAAGTTCAAAAAGCACCAAAACACGATTTTTGGACACATTGGAGTGTATTGGGTGCGTTCGTGTCAAAAACTCACTTTATTATTCGCGCGGCAAACTTTTGTCAATTAATGTCAATATTGGCATATATTGAGCCCCCACGGGTGCTATGTTTTTGACCGGAATGAAAATGTTCAAAAAGACCAAAACATGATTTTTGGACATATCGGAGTGTATTGGGTGCGTTCGTAGCAAAAACTCACTTCGTGATTCGCGCGGTGAACTTTTGTCAATTTATGCCAATATTGGCATATATTGAGCCCCCACGGGTGCGATGTTTTTGACCGGAATGAAAAAGTTCAAAAATCACAAAAACATGATTTTTGGACATATTGGAGTGTATTGGGTGCGTTCGTAGCAAAAACTCACTTCGTGATTCGCGCGGTGAACTTTTGTCAATTTATGCCAATATTGGCATATATTGAGCCCCCACGGGTGCGATGTTTTTGACCGGAATGAAAACGTTCAAAAATCACAAAAACATGAATTTTGGACATATTGGAGTGTATTGTGTGCGTTCGTAGCAAAAACATTAACGAACTTTTGTCAATTAATGCGAATAATGGCATATATTGAGCCCCCACGGGTGCTATGTTTTTGACCGGAATGAAAAAGTTCAAAAAGACAAAAACATGATTTTTGGACATATTGGAGTGTATTGTGTGCGTTCGTAGCAAAAACATTAACGAACTTTTGTCAATTAATGCGAATAATGGCATATATTGAGCCCCCACGGGTGCTATGTTTTTGACCGGAATGAAAAAGTTCAAAAAGACAAAAACATGATTTTTGGACATATTGGAGTGTATTGGGTGCGTTAGTAGCAAAAACTCAGTTTTTGACCGGAATGAAAAAGTTCAAAAAGCACCAAAACACGATTTTTGGACACATTGGAGTGTATTGGGTGCGTTCGTGTCAAAAACTCACTTTATTATTCGCGCGGCAAACTTTTGTCACTTAATGTCAATATTGGCATATATTGAGCCCCCACGGGTGCTATGTTTTTGACCGGAATGAAAATGTTCAAAAAGACCAAAACACGATTTTTGGACACATTGGAGTGTATTGGGTGCGTTCGTGTCAAAAACTCACTTTGTTATTCGCGCGGCAAACTTTTGTCAATTAATGTCAATATTGGCATATATTGAGCCCCCACGGGTGCTATGCTTTTGACCAGAATGAAAAAGTTTAAAAAGACCAAAACATGATTTTTGGACATTTTGGAGTGTATTGGGTGCGTTTGTAGCAAAAACTCAGTTTTTGACCGGAATGAAAAAGTTCAAAAAGCACCAAAACACGATTTTTGGACACATTGGAGTGTATTGGGTGCGTTCGTGTCAAAAACTCACTTTATTATTCGCGCGGCAAACTTTTGTCAATTAATGTCAATATTGGCATATATTGAGCCCCCACGGGTGCTATGTTTTTGACCGGAATGAAAATGTTCAAAAAGACCAAAACATGATTTTTGGACATATCGGAGTGTATTGGGTGCGTTCGTAGCAAAAACTCACTTCGTGATTCGCGCGGTGAACTTTTGTCAATTTATGCCAATATTGGCATATATTGAGCCCCCACGGGTGCGATGTTTTTGACCGGAATGAAAAAGTTCAAAAATCACAAAAACATGATTTTTGGACATATTGGAGTGTATTGGGTGCGTTCGTAGCAAAAACTCACTTCGTGATTCGCGCGGTGAACTTTTGTCAATTTATGCCAATATTGGCATATATTGAGCCCCCACGGGTGCGATGTTTTTGACCGGAATGAAAACGTTCAAAAATCACAAAAACATGAATTTTGGACATATTGGAGTGTATTGTGTGCGTTCGTAGCAAAAACATTAACGAACTTTTGTCAATTAATGCGAATAATGGCATATATTGAGCCCCCACGGGTGCTATGTTTTTGACCGGAATGAAAAAGTTCAAAAAGACAAAAACATGATTTTTGGACATATTGGAGTGTATTGTGTGCGTTCGTAGCAAAAACATTAACGAACTTTTGTCAATTAATGCGAATAATGGCATATATTGAGCCCCCACGGGTGCTATGTTTTTGACCGGAATGAAAAAGTTCAAAAAGACAAAAACATGATTTTTGGACATATTGGAGTGTATTGGGTGCGTTAGTAGCAAAAACTCAGTTTTTGACCGGAATGAAAAAGTTCAAAAAGCACCAAAACACGATTTTTGGACACATTGGAGTGTATTGGGTGCGTTCGTGTCAAAAACTCACTTTATTATTCGCGCGGCAAACTTTTGTCACTTAATGTCAATATTGGCATATATTGAGCCCCCACGGGTGCTATGTTTTTGACCGGAATGAAAATGTTCAAAAAGACCAAAACACGATTTTTGGACACATTGGAGTGTATTGGGTGCGTTCGTGTCAAAAACTCACTTTGTTATTCGCGCGGCAAACTTTT
This sequence comes from Oryza glaberrima, assembly GCF_000147395.1. Classification (NCBI taxonomy): domain Eukaryota; kingdom Viridiplantae; phylum Streptophyta; class Magnoliopsida; order Poales; family Poaceae; genus Oryza; species Oryza glaberrima. Next base: position 159,981 of record NW_026267042.1, on the reverse strand, counting down.
GTCAATTAATGTCAATATTGGCATATATTGAGCCCCCACGGGTGCTATGCTTTTGACCAGAATGAAAAAGTTTAAAAAGACCAAAACATGATTTTTGGACATTTTGGAGTGTATTGGGTGCGTTTGTAGCAAAAACTCAGTTTTTGACCGGAATGAAAAAGTTCAAAAAGCACCAAAACACGATTTTTGGACACATTGGAGTGTATTGGGTGCGTTCGTGTCAAAAACTCACTTTATTATTCGCGCGGCAAACTTTTGTCAATTAATGTCAATATTGGCATATATTGAGCCCCCACGGGTGCTATGTTTTTGACCGGAATGAAAATGTTCAAAAAGACCAAAACATGATTTTTGGACATATCGGAGTGTATTGGGTGCGTTCGTAGCAAAAACTCACTTCGTGATTCGCGCGGTGAACTTTTGTCAATTTATGCCAATATTGGCATATATTGAGCCCCCACGGGTGCGATGTTTTTGACCGGAATGAAAAAGTTCAAAAATCACAAAAACATGATTTTTGGACATATTGGAGTGTATTGGGTGCGTTCGTAGCAAAAACTCACTTCGTGATTCGCGCGGTGAACTTTTGTCAATTAATGCGAATAATGGCATATATTGAGCCCCCACGGGTGCTATGTTTTTGACCGGAATGAAAAAGTTCAAAAAGACAAAAACATGATTTTTGGACATATTGGAGTGTATTGGGTGCGTTAGTAGCAAAAACTCAGTTTTTGACCGGAATGAAAAAGTTCAAAAAGCACCAAAACACGATTTTTGGACACATTGGAGTGTATTGGGTGCGTTCGTGTCAAAAACTCACTTTATTATTCGCGCGGCAAACTTTTGTCACTTAATGTCAATATTGGCATATATTGAGCCCCCACGGGTGCTATGTTTTTGACCGGAACGAAAATGTTCAAAAAGACCAAAACACGATTTTTGGACACATTGGAGTGTATTGGGTGCGTTCGTGTCAAAAACTCACTTTGTTATTCGCGCGGCAAACTTTTGTCAATTAATGTCAATATTGGCATATATTGAGCCCCCACGGGTGCTATGCTTTTGACCAGAATGAAAAAGTTTAAAAAGACCAAAACATGATTTTTGGACATTTTGGAGTGTATTGGGTGCGTTTGTAGCAAAAACTCAGTTTTTGACCGGAATGAAAAAGTTCAAAAAGCACCAAAACACGATTTTTGGACACATTGGAGTGTATTGGGTGCGTTCGTGTCAAAAACTCACTTTATTATTCGCGCGGCAAACTTTTGTCAATTAATGTCAATATTGGCATATATTGAGCCCCCACGGGTGCTATGTTTTTGACCGGAATGAAAATGTTCAAAAAGACCAAAACATGATTTTTGGACATATCGGAGTGTATTGGGTGCGTTCGTAGCAAAAACTCACTTCGTGATTCGCGCGGTGAACTTTTGTCAATTTATGCCAATATTGGCATATATTGAGCCCCCACGGGTGCGATGTTTTTGACCGGAATGAAAAAGTTCAAAAATCACAAAAACATGATTTTTGGACATATTGGAGTGTATTGGGTGCGTTCGTAGCAAAAACTCACTTCGTGATTCGCGCGGTGAACTTTTGTCAATTAATGCGAATAATGGCATATATTGAGCCCCCACGGGTGCTATGTTTTTGACCGGAATGAAAAAGTTCAAAAAGACAAAAACATGATTTTTGGACATATTGGAGTGTATTGGGTGCGTTCGTAGCAAAAACTCACTTCGTGATTCGCGCGGTGAACTTTTGTCAATTTATGCCAATATTGGCATATATTGAGCCCCCACGGGTGCGATGTTTTTGACCGGAATGAAAACGTTCAAAAATCACAAAAACATGATTTTTGGACATATTGGAGTGTATTGTGTGCGTTCGTAGCAAAAACATTAACGAACTTTTGTCAATTAATGCGAATAATGGCATATATTGAGCCCCCACGGGTGCTATGTTTTTGACCGGAATGAAAAAGTTCAAAAAGACAAAAACATGATTTTTGGACATATTGGAGTGTATTGTGTGCGTTCGTAGCAAAAACATTAACGAACTTTTGTCAATTAATGCGAATAATGGCATATATTGAGCCCCCACGGGTGCTATGTTTTTGACCGGAATGAAAAAGTTCAAAAAGACAAAAACATGATTTTTGGACATATTGGAGTGTATTGGGTGCGTTAGTAGCAAAAACTCAGTTTTTGACCGGAATGAAAAAGTTCAAAAAGCACCAAAACACGATTTTTGGACACATTGGAGTGTATTGGGTGCGTTCGTGTCAAAAACTCACTTTATTATTCGCGCGGCAAACTTTTGTCACTTAATGTCAATATTGGCATATATTGAGCCCCCACGGGTGCTATGTTTTTGACCGGAATGAAAATGTTCAAAAAGACCAAAACACGATTTTTGGACACATTGGAGTGTATTGGGTGCGTTCGTGTCAAAAACTCACTTTGTTATTCGCGCGGCAAACTTTTGTCAATTAATGTCAATATTGGCATATATTGAGCCCCCACGGGTGCTATGCTTTTGACCAGAATGAAAAAGTTTAAAAAGACCAAAACATGATTTTTGGACATTTTGGAGTGTATTGGGTGCGTTTGTAGCAAAAACTCAGTTTTTGACCGGAATGAAAAAGTTCAAAAAGCACCAAAACACGATTTTTGGACACATTGGAGTGTATTGGGTGCGTTCGTGTCAAAAACTCACTTTATTATTCGCGCGGCAAACTTTTGTCAATTAATGTCAATATTGGCATATATTGAGCCCCCACGGGTGCTATGTTTTTGACCGGAATGAAAATGTTCAAAAAGACCAAAACATGATTTTTGGACATATCGGAGTGTATTGGGTGCGTTCGTAGCAAAAACTCACTTCGTGATTCGCGCGGTGAACTTTTGTCAATTTATGCCAATATTGGCATATATTGAGCCCCCACGGGTGCGATGTTTTTGACCGGAATGAAAAAGTTCAAAAATCACAAAAACATGATTTTTGGACATATTGGAGTGTATTGGGTGCGTTCGTAGCAAAAACTCACTTCGTGATTCGCGCGGTGAACTTTTGTCAATTAATGCGAATAATGGCATATATTGAGCCCCCACGGGTGCTATGTTTTTGACCGGAATGAAAAAGTTCAAAAAGACAAAAACATGATTTTTGGACATATTGGAGTGTATTGGGTGCGTTAGTAGCAAAAACTCAGTTTTTGACCGGAATGAAAAAGTTCAAAAAGCACCAAAACACGATTTTTGGACACATTGGAGTGTATTGGGTGCGTTCGTGTCAAAAACTCACTTTATTATTCGCGCGGCAAACTTTTGTCACTTAATGTCAATATTGGCATATATTGAGCCCCCACGGGTGCTATGTTTTTGACCGGAACGAAAATGTTCAAAAAGACCAAAACACGATTTTTGGACACATTGGAGTGTATTGGGTGCGTTCGTGTCAAAAACTCACTTTGTTATTCGCGCGGCAAACTTTTGTCAATTAATGTCAATATTGGCATATATTGAGCCCCCACGGGTGCTATGCTTTTGACCAGAATGAAAAAGTTTAAAAAGACCAAAACATGATTTTTGGACATTTTGGAGTGTATTGGGTGCGTTTGTAGCAAAAACTCAGTTTTTGACCGGAATGAAAAAGTTCAAAAAGCACCAAAACACGATTTTTGGACACATTGGAGTGTATTGGGTGCGTTCGTGTCAAAAACTCACTTTATTATTCGCGCGGCAAACTTTTGTCAATTAATGTCAATATTGGCATATATTGAGCCCCCACGGGTGCTATGTTTTTGACCGGAATGAAAATGTTCAAAAAGACCAAAACATGATTTTTGGACATATCGGAGTGTATTGGGTGCGTTCGTAGCAAAAACTCACTTCGTGATTCGCGCGGTGAACTTTTGTCAATTTATGCCAATATTGGCATATATTGAGCCCCCACGGGTGCGATGTTTTTGACCGGAATGAAAAAGTTCAAAAATCACAAAAACATGATTTTTGGACATATTGGAGTGTATTGGGTGCGTTCGTAGCAAAAACTCACTTCGTGATTCGCGCGGTGAACTTTTGTCAATTAATGCGAATAATGGCATATATTGAGCCCCCACGGGTGCTATGTTTTTGACCGGAATGAAAAAGTTCAAAAAGACAAAAACATGATTTTTGGACATATTGGAGTGTATTGGGTGCGTTCGTAGCAAAAACTCACTTCGTGATTCGCGCGGTGAACTTTTGTCAATTTATGCCAATATTGGCATATATTGAGCCCCCACGGGTGCGATGTTTTTGACCGGAATGAAAACGTTCAAAAATCACAAAAACATGATTTTTGGACATATTGGAGTGTATTGTGTGCGTTCGTAGCAAAAACATTAACGAACTTTTGTCAATTAATGCGAATAATGGCATATATTGAGCCCCCACGGGTGCTATGTTTTTGACCGGAATGAAAAAGTTCAAAAAGACAAAAACATGATTTTTGGACATATTGGAGTGTATTGGGTGCGTTAGTAGCAAAAACTCAGTTTTTGACCGGAATGAAAAAGTTCAAAAAGCACCAAAACACGATTTTTGGACACATTGGAGTGTATTGGGTGCGTTCGTGTCAAAAACTCACTTTATTATTCGCGCGGCAAACTTTTGTCACTTAATGTCAATATTGGCATATATTGAGCCCCCACGGGTGCTATGTTTTTGACCGGAATGAAAATGTTCAAAAAGACCAAAACACGATTTTTGGACACATTGGAGTGTATTGGGTGCGTTCGTGTCAAAAACTCACTTTGTTATTCGCGCGGCAAACTTTTGTCAATTAATGTCAATATTGGCATATATTGAGCCCCCACGGGTGCTATGCTTTTGACCAGAATGAAAAAGTTTAAAAAGACCAAAACATGATTTTTGGACATTTTGGAGTGTATTGGGTGCGTTTGTAGCAAAAACTCAGTTTTTGACCGGAATGAAAAAGTTCAAAAAGCACCAAAACACGATTTTTGGACACATTGGAGTGTATTGGGTGCGTTCGTGTCAAAAACTCACTTTATTATTCGCGCGGCAAACTTTTGTCAATTAATGTCAATATTGGCATATATTGAGCCCCCACGGGTGCTATGTTTTTGACCGGAATGAAAATGTTCAAAAAGACCAAAACATGATTTTTGGACATATCGGAGTGTATTGGGTGCGTTCGTAGCAAAAACTCACTTCGTGATTCGCGCGGTGAACTTTTGTCAAATTATGCCAATATTGGCATATATTGAGCCCCCACGGGTGCGATGTTTTTGACCGGAATGAAAAAGTTCAAAAATCACAAAAACATGATTTTTGGACATATTGGAGTGTATTGGGTGCGTTCGTAGCAAAAACTCACTTCGTGATTCGCGCGGTGAACTTTTGTCAATTTATGCCAATATTGGCATATATTGAGCCCCCACGGGTGCGATGTTTTTGACCGGAATGAAAACGTTCAAAAATCACAAAAACATGATTTTTGGACATATTGGAGTGTATTGTGTGCGTTCGTAGCAAAAACATTAACGAACTTTTGTCAATTAATGCGAATAATGGCATATATTGAGCCCCCACGGGTGCTATGTTTTTGACCGGAATGAAAAAGTTCAAAAAGACAAAAACATGATTTTTGGACATATTGGAGTGTATTGGGTGCGTTAGTAGCAAAAACTCAGTTTTTGACCGGAATGAAAAAGTTCAAAAAGCACCAAAACACGATTTTTGGACACATTGGAGTGTATTGGGTGCGTTCGTGTCAAAAACTCACTTTATTATTCGCGCGGCAAACTTTTGTCAATTAATGTCAATATTGGCATATATTGAGCCCCCACGGGTGCTATGTTTTTGACCGGAATGAAAATGTTCAAAAAGACCAAAACATGATTTTTGGACATATCGGAGTGTATTGGGTGCGTTCGTAGCAAAAACTCACTTCGTGATTCGCGCGGTGAACTTTTGTCAATTTATGCCAATATTGGCATATATTGAGCCCCCACGGGTGCGATGTTTTTGACCGGAATGAAAAAGTTCAAAAATCACAAAAACATGATTTTTGGACATATTGGAGTGTATTGGGTGCGTTCGTAGCAAAAACTCACTTCGTGATTCGCGCGGTGAACTTTTGTCAATTAATGCGAATAATGGCATATATTGAGCCCCCACGGGTGCTATGTTTTTGACCGGAATGAAAAAGTTCAAAAAGACAAAAACATGATTTTTGGACATATTGGAGTGTATTGGGTGCGTTCGTAGCAAAAACTCACTTCGTGATTCGCGCGGTGAACTTTTGTCAATTTATGCCAATATTGGCATATATTGAGCCCCCACGGGTGCGATGTTTTTGACCGGAATGAAAACGTTCAAAAATCACAAAAACATGATTTTTGGACATATTGGAGTGTATTGTGTGCGTTCGTAGCAAAAACATTAACGAACTTTTGTCAATTAATGCGAATAATGGCATATATTGAGCCCCCACGGGTGCTATGTTTTTGACCGGAATGAAAAAGTTCAAAAAGACAAAAACATGATTTTTGGACATATTGGAGTGTATTGGGTGCGTTAGTAGCAAAAACTCAGTTTTTGACCGGAATGAAAAAGTTCAAAAAGCACCAAAACACGATTTTTGGACACATTGGAGTGTATTGGGTGCGTTCGTGTCAAAAACTCACTTTATTATTCGCGCGGCAAACTTTTGTCACTTAATGTCAATATTGGCATATATTGAGCCCCCACGGGTGCTATGTTTTTGACCGGAATGAAAATGTTCAAAAAGACCAAAACACGATTTTTGGACACATTGGAGTGTATTGGGTGCGTTCGTGTCAAAAACTCACTTTGTTATTCGCGCGGCAAACTTTTGTCAATTAATGTCAATATTGGCATATATTGAGCCCCCACGGGTGCTATGCTTTTGACCAGAATGAAAAAGTTTAAAAAGACCAAAACATGATTTTTGGACATTTTGGAGTGTATTGGGTGCGTTTGTAGCAAAAACTCAGTTTTTGACCGGAATGAAAAAGTTCAAAAAGCACCAAAACACGATTTTTGGACACATTGGAGTGTATTGGGTGCGTTCGTGTCAAAAACTCACTTTATTATTCGCGCGGCAAACTTTTGTCAATTAATGTCAATATTGGCATATATTGAGCCCCCACGGGTGCTATGTTTTTGACCGGAATGAAAATGTTCAAAAAGACCAAAACATGATTTTTGGACATATCGGAGTGTATTGGGTGCGTTCGTAGCAAAAACTCACTTCGTGATTCGCGCGGTGAACTTTTGTCAAATTATGCCAATATTGGCATATATTGAGCCCCCACGGGTGCGATGTTTTTGACCGGAATGAAAAAGTTCAAAAATCACAAAAACATGATTTTTGGACATATTGGAGTGTATTGGGTGCGTTCGTAGCAAAAACTCACTTCGTGATTCGCGCGGTGAACTTTTGTCAATTTATGCCAATATTGGCATATATTGAGCCCCCACGGGTGCGATGTTTTTGACCGGAATGAAAACGTTCAAAAATCACAAAAACATGATTTTTGGACATATTGGAGTGTATTGTGTGCGTTCGTAGCAAAAACATTAACGAACTTTTGTCAATTAATGCGAATAATGGCATATATTGAGCCCCCACGGGTGCTATGTTTTTGACCGGAATGAAAAAGTTCAAAAAGACAAAAACATGATTTTTGGACATATTGGAGTGTATTGGGTGCGTTAGTAGCAAAAACTCAGTTTTTGACCGGAATGAAAAAGTTCAAAAAGCACCAAAACACGATTTTTGGACACATTGGAGTGTATTGGGTGCGTTCGTGTCAAAAACTCACTTTATTATTCGCGCGGCAAACTTTTGTCACTTAATGTCAATATTGGCATATATTGAGCCCCCACGGGTGCTATGTTTTTGACCGGAATGAAAATGTTCAAAAAGACCAAAACACGATTTTTGGACACATTGGAGTGTATTGGGTGCGTTCGTGTCAAAAACTCACTTTGTTATTCGCGCGGCAAACTTTTGTCAATTAATGTCAATATTGGCATATATTGAGCCCCCACGGGTGCTATGCTTTTGACCAGAATGAAAAAGTTTAAAAAGACCAAAACATGATTTTTGGACATTTTGGAGTGTATTGGGTGCGTTTGTAGCAAAAACTCAGTTTTTGACCGGAATGAAAAAGTTCAAAAAGCACCAAAACACGATTTTTGGACACATTGGAGTGTATTGGGTGCGTTCGTGTCAAAAACTCACTTTATTATTCGCGCGGCAAACTTTTGTCAATTAATGTCAATATTGGCATATATTGAGCCCCCACGGTGCTATGTTTTTGACCGGAATGAAAATGTTCAAACAGACCAAAACATGATTTTTGGACATATTGGAGTGTATTGGCTGCGTTCATAGCAAAATCTCGGTTCGTGATTCGCACGGCGAACTTTTGTCAATTAATGCCAATATTGGCACATATTGAGCCCCCACGAGTGCGATGTTTTTGACCGGAATGAAAAAGGTCAAAAAGCACCAAAACAAGATTTTTGGACATATTGGAGTGTATTGGGGGCGTTCGTGGCAAAAACATTAACGAACTTTTGTCAAATAATGCCAATAATGGCATATATTGAGCCCCCACGGGTGCGATGTTTTCGACCGGAATGAAAAAGTTCAAAAATCACAAAAACATGATTTTTGGACATATTGGAGTGTATTGGGTGCGTTCGTCGCAAAAACATTAACGAACTTTTGTCAATTAATGCGAATAATGGCATATATTGTGCCCCCATGGGTGCTGTGTTTTTGACCGGAATGAAAAAGTTCAAAAAGCGAAAAACATGATTTTTGGATATATTGGAGTGTACTGGGTGCGTTCGTGGCAAAAACTCACTTCGTGATTCGCGCGACGAACTTTTGTCAATTAATGCCAATATTGGCATATATTGATCCCCGCCCGGCTGCAATGTTTTTGACCGGATTGAAAAAGTTCAAAAAGACCAAAACATGATTTTCGGACATATTGGAGTGTATTGGGTGCGTTCGTGGCAAAAACTCAGTTTGTGATTCGCACGGCGAACTTTTGCCAATTAATGCCAATATTGGCACATAGTGAGCCCCCACGAGTGCGATGTTTTTGACCGGAATGAAAAAGTTCAAAAGGCACCAAAACAAGATTTTTGGACATATTGGAGTGTATTAGGGGCGTTCCTGGCAAAAACATTAACGAACTTTTGTCAAATAATGCCAATAATGGCATATATTGAGCCCCCACGGGTGCAATGTTTTTGACCGGAATGAAAAAGTTCAAAAATCACAAAAACATGATTTTTGGACATATTGGAGTGTATTGTGTGCGTTCGTAGCAAAAACATTAACGAACTTTTGTCAATTAATGCGAATAATGGCATATATTGAGCCCCCACGGGTGCTATGCTTTTGACCAGAATGAAAAAGTTTAAAAAGACCAAAACATGATTTTTGGACATTTTGGAGTGTATTGGGTGCGTTTGTAGCAAAAACTCAGTTTTTGACCGGAATGAAAAAGTTCAAAAAGCACCAAAACACGATTTTTGGACACATTGGAGTGTATTGGGTGCGTTCGTGTCAAAAACTCACTTTATTATTCGCGCGGCAAACTTTTGTCAATTAATGTCAATATTGGCATATATTGAGCCCCCACGTGTGCTATGCTTTTGACCAGAATGAAAAAGTTTAAAAAGACCAAAACATGATTTTTGGACATTTTGGAGTGTATTGGGTGCGTTTGTAGCAAAAACTCAGTTTTTGACCGGAATGAAAAAGTTCAAAAAGCACCAAAACACGATTTTTGGACACATTGGAGTGTATTGGGTGCGTTCGTGTCAAAAACTCACTTTATTATTCGCGCGGCAAACTTTTGTCAATTAATGTCAATATTGGCATATATTGAGCCCCCACGGGTGCTATGTTTTTGACCGGAATGAAAATGTTCAAAAAGCACCAAAACACGATTTTTGGACACATTGGAGTGTATTGGGTGCGTTCGTGTCAAAAACTCACTTTATTATTCGCGCGGCAAACTTTTGTCAATTAATGTCAATATTGGCATATATTGAGCCCCCACGGGTGCTATGTTTTTGACCGGAATGAAAATGTTCAAAAAGACCAAAACATGATTTTTGGACATATCGGAGTGTATTGGGTGCGTTCGTAGCAAAAACTCACTTCGTGATTCGCGCGGTGAACTTTTGTCAATTTATGCCAATATTGGCATATATTGAGCCCCCACGGGTGCGATGTTTTTGACCGGAATGAAAAAGTTCAAAAATCACAAAAACATGATTTTTGGACATATTGGAGTGTATTGGGTGCGTTCGTAGCAAAAACTCACTTCGTGATTCGCGCGGTGAACTTTTGTCAATTAATGCGAATAATGGCATATATTGAGCCCCCACGGGTGCTATGTTTTTGACCGGAATGAAAAAGTTCAAAAAGACAAAAACATGATTTTTGGACATATTGGAGTGTATTGGGTGCGTTAGTAGCAAAAACTCAGTTTTTGACCGGAATGAAAAAGTTCAAAAAGCACCAAAACACGATTTTTGGACACATTGGAGTGTATTGGGTGCGTTCGTGTCAAAAACTCACTTTATTATTCGCGCGGCAAACTTTTGTCACTTAATGTCAATATTGGCATATATTGAGCCCCCACGGGTGCTATGTTTTTGACCGGAACGAAAATGTTCAAAAAGACCAAAACACGATTTTTGGACACATTGGAGTGTATTGGGTGCGTTCGTGTCAAAAACTCACTTTATTATTCGCGCGGCAAACTTTTGTCAATTAATGTCAATATTGGCATATATTGAGCCCCCACGGTGCTATGTTTTTGACCGGAATGAAAATGTTCAAACAGACCAAAACATGATTTTTGGACATATTGGAGTGTATTGGCTGCGTTCATAGCAAAATCTCGGTTCGTGATTCGCACGGCGAACTTTTGTCAATTAATGCCAATATTGGCACATATTGAGCCCCCACGAGTGCGATGTTTTTGACCGGAATGAAAAAGGTCAAAAAGCACCAAAACAAGATTTTTGGACATATTGGAGTGTATTGGGGGCGTTCGTGGCAAAAACATTAACGAACTTTTGTCAAATAATGCCAATAATGGCATATATTGAGCCCCCACGGGTGCGATGTTTTCGACCGGAATGAAAAAGTTCAAAAATCACAAAAACATGATTTTTGGACATATTGGAGTGTATTGGGTGCGTTCGTCGCAAAAACATTAACGAACTTTTGTCAATTAATGCGAATAATGGCATATATTGTGCCCCCATGGGTGCTGTGTTTTTGACCGGAATGAAAAAGTTCAAAAAGCGAAAAACATGATTTTTGGATATATTGGAGTGTACTGGGTGCGTTCGTGGCAAAAACTCACTTCGTGATTCGCGCGACGAACTTTTGTCAATTAATGCCAATATTGGCATATATTGATCCCCGCCCGGCTGCAATGTTTTTGACCGGATTGAAAAAGTTCAAAAAGACCAAAACATGATTTTCGGACATATTGGAGTGTATTGGGTGCGTTCGTGGCAAAAACTCAGTTTGTGATTCGCACGGCGAACTTTTGCCAATTAATGCCAATATTGGCACATAGTGAGCCCCCACGAGTGCGATGTTTTTGACCGGAATGAAAAAGTTCAAAAGGCACCAAAACAAGATTTTTGGACATATTGGAGTGTATTAGGGGCGTTCCTGGCAAAAACATTAACGAACTTTTGTCAAATAATGCCAATAATGGCATATATTGAGCCCCCACGGGTGCAATGTTTTTGACCGGAATGAAAAAGTTCAAAAATCACAAAAACATGATTTTTGGACATATTGGAGTGTATTGTGTGCGTTCGTAGCAAAAACATTAACGAACTTTTGTCAATTAATGCGAATAATGGCATATATTGAGCCCCCACGGGTGCTATGCTTTTGACCAGAATGAAAAAGTTTAAAAAGACCAAAACATGATTTTTGGACATTTTGGAGTGTATTGGGTGCGTTTGTAGCAAAAACTCAGTTTTTGACCGGAATGAAAAAGTTCAAAAAGCACCAAAACACGATTTTTGGACACATTGGAGTGTATTGGGTGCGTTCGTGTCAAAAACTCACTTTATTATTCGCGCGGCAAACTTTTGTCAATTAATGTCAATATTGGCATATATTGAGCCCCCACGTGTGCTATGCTTTTGACCAGAATGAAAAAGTTTAAAAAGACCAAAACATGATTTTTGGACATTTTGGAGTGTATTGGGTGCGTTTGTAGCAAAAACTCAGTTTTTGACCGGAATGAAAAAGTTCAAAAAGCACCAAAACACGATTTTTGGACACATTGGAGTGTATTGGGTGCGTTCGTGTCAAAAACTCACTTTATTATTCGCGCGGCAAACTTTTGTCAATTAATGTCAATATTGGCATATATTGAGCCCCCACGGGTGCTATGTTTTTGACCGGAATGAAAATGTTCAAAAAGCACCAAAACACGATTTTTGGACACATTGGAGTGTATTGGGTGCGTTCGTGTCAAAAACTCACTTTATTATTCGCGCGGCAAACTTTTGTCAATTAATGTCAATATTGGCATATATTGAGCCCCCACGGGTGCTATGTTTTTGACCGGAATGAAAATGTTCAAAAAGACCAAAACATGATTTTTGGACATATCGGAGTGTATTGGGTGCGTTCGTAGCAAAAACTCACTTCGTGATTCGCGCGGTGAACTTTTGTCAATTTATGCCAATATTGGCATATATTGAGCCCCCACGGGTGCGATGTTTTTGACCGGAATGAAAAAGTTCAAAAATCACAAAAACATGATTTTTGGACATATTGGAGTGTATTGGGTGCGTTCGTAGCAAAAACTCACTTCGTGATTCGCGCGGTGAACTTTTGTCAATTAATGCGAATAATGGCATATATTGAGCCCCCACGGGTGCTATGTTTTTGACCGGAATGAAAAAGTTCAAAAAGACAAAAACATGATTTTTGGACATATTGGAGTGTATTGGGTGCGTTAGTAGCAAAAACTCAGTTTTTGACCGGAATGAAAAAGTTCAAAAAGCACCAAAACACGATTTTTGGACACATTGGAGTGTATTGGGTGCGTTCGTGTCAAAAACTCACTTTATTATTCGCGCGGCAAACTTTTGTCACTTAATGTCAATATTGGCATATATTGAGCCCCCACGGGTGCTATGTTTTTGACCGGAACGAAAATGTTCAAAAAGACCAAAACACGATTTTTGGACACATTGGAGTGTATTGGGTGCGTTCGTGTCAAAAACTCACTTTGTTATTCGCGCGGCAAACTTTTGTCAATTAATGTCAATATTGGCATATATTGAGCCCCCACGGGTGCTATGCTTTTGACCAGAATGAAAAAGTTTAAAAAGACCAAAACATGATTTTTGGACATTTTGGAGTGTATTGGGTGCGTTTGTAGCAAAAACTCAGTTTTTGACCGGAATGAAAAAGTTCAAAAAGCACCAAAACACGATTTTTGGACACATTGGAGTGTATTGGGTGCGTTCGTGTCAAAAACTCACTTTATTATTCGCGCGGCAAACTTTTGTCAATTAATGTCAATATTGGCATATATTGAGCCCCCACGGGTGCTATGTTTTTGACCGGAATGAAAATGTTCAAAAAGACCAAAACATGATTTTTGGACATATCGGAGTGTATTGGGTGCGTTCGTAGCAAAAACTCACTTCGTGATTCGCGCGGTGAACTTTTGTCAATTTATGCCAATATTGGCATATATTGAGCCCCCACGGGTGCGATGTTTTTGACCGGAATGAAAAAGTTCAAAAATCACAAAAACATGATTTTTGGACATATTGGAGTGTATTGGGTGCGTTCGTAGCAAAAACTCACTTCGTGATTCGCGCGGTGAACTTTTGTCAATTAATGCGAATAATGGCATATATTGAGCCCCCACGGGTGCTATGTTTTTGACCGGAATGAAAAAGTTCAAAAAGACAAAAACATGATTTTTGGACATATTGGAGTGTATTGGGTGCGTTCGTAGCAAAAACTCACTTCGTGATTCGCGCGGTGAACTTTTGTCAATTTATGCCAATATTGGCATATATTGAGCCCCCACGGGTGCGATGTTTTTGACCGGAATGAAAACGTTCAAAAATCACAAAAACATGATTTTTGGACATATTGGAGTGTATTGTGTGCGTTCGTAGCAAAAACATTAACGAACTTTTGTCAATTAATGCGAATAATGGCATATATTGAGCCCCCACGGGTGCTATGTTTTTGACCGGAATGAAAAAGTTCAAAAAGACAAAAACATGATTTTTGGACATATTGGAGTGTATTGGGTGCGTTAGTAGCAAAAACTCAGTTTTTGACCGGAATGAAAAAGTTCAAAAAGCACCAAAACACGATTTTTGGACACATTGGAGTGTATTGGGTGCGTTCGTGTCAAAAACTCACTTTATTATTCGCGCGGCAAACTTTTGTCACTTAATGTCAATATTGGCATATATTGAGCCCCCACGGGTGCTATGTTTTTGACCGGAATGAAAATGTTCAAAAAGACCAAAACACGATTTTTGGACACATTGGAGTGTATTGGGTGCGTTCGTGTCAAAAACTCACTTTGTTATTCGCGCGGCAAACTTTTGTCAATTAATGTCAATATTGGCATATATTGAGCCCCCACGGGTGCTATGCTTTTGACCAGAATGAAAAAGTTTAAAAAGACCAAAACATGATTTTTGGACATTTTGGAGTGTATTGGGTGCGTTTGTAGCAAAAACTCAGTTTTTGACCGGAATGAAAAAGTTCAAAAAGCACCAAAACACGATTTTTGGACACATTGGAGTGTATTGGGTGCGTTCGTGTCAAAAACTCACTTTATTATTCGCGCGGCAAACTTTTGTCAATTAATGTCAATATTGGCATATATTGAGCCCCCACGGGTGCTATGTTTTTGACCGGAATGAAAATGTTCAAAAAGACCAAAACATGATTTTTGGACATATCGGAGTGTATTGGGTGCGTTCGTAGCAAAAACTCACTTCGTGATTCGCGCGGTGAACTTTTGTCAAATTATGCCAATATTGGCATATATTGAGCCCCCACGGGTGCGATGTTTTTGACCGGAATGAAAAAGTTCAAAAATCACAAAAACATGATTTTTGGACATATTGGAGTGTATTGGGTGCGTTCGTAGCAAAAACTCACTTCGTGATTCGCGCGGTGAACTTTTGTCAATTTATGCCAATATTGGCATATATTGAGCCCCCACGGGTGCGATGTTTTTGACCGGAATGAAAACGTTCAAAAATCACAAAAACATGATTTTTGGACATATTGGAGTGTATTGTGTGCGTTCGTAGCAAAAACATTAACGAACTTTTGTCAATTAATGCGAATAATGGCATATATTGAGCCCCCACGGGTGCTATGTTTTTGACCGGAATGAAAAAGTTCAAAAAGACAAAAACATGATTTTTGGACATATTGGAGTGTATTGGGTGCGTTAGTAGCAAAAACTCAGTTTTTGACCGGAATGAAAAAGTTCAAAAAGCACCAAAACACGATTTTTGGACACATTGGAGTGTATTGGGTGCGTTCGTGTCAAAAACTCACTTTATTATTCGCGCGGCAAACTTTTGTCACTTAATGTCAATATTGGCATATATTGAGCCCCCACGGGTGCTATGTTTTTGACCGGAATGAAAATGTTCAAAAAGACCAAAACACGATTTTTGGACACATTGGAGTGTATTGGGTGCGTTCGTGTCAAAAACTCACTTTGTTATTCGCGCGGCAAACTTTTGTCAATTAATGTCAATATTGGCATATATTGAGCCCCCACGGGTGCTATGCTTTTGACCAGAATGAAAAAGTTTAAAAAGACCAAAACATGATTTTTGGACATTTTGGAGTGTATTGGGTGCGTTTGTAGCAAAAACTCAGTTTTTGACCGGAATGAAAAAGTTCAAAAAGCACCAAAACACGATTTTTGGACACATTGGAGTGTATTGGGTGCGTTCGTGTCAAAAACTCACTTTATTATTCGCGCGGCAAACTTTTGTCAATTAATGTCAATATTGGCATATATTGAGCCCCCACGGTGCTATGTTTTTGACCGGAATGAAAATGTTCAAACAGACCAAAACATGATTTTTGGACATATTGGAGTGTATTGGCTGCGTTCATAGCAAAATCTCGGTTCGTGATTCGCACGGCGAACTTTTGTCAATTAATGCCAATATTGGCACATATTGAGCCCCCACGAGTGCGATGTTTTTGACCGGAATGAAAAAGGTCAAAAAGCACCAAAACAAGATTTTTGGACATATTGGAGTGTATTGGGGGCGTTCGTGGCAAAAACATTAACGAACTTTTGTCAAATAATGCCAATAATGGCATATATTGAGCCCCCACGGGTGCGATGTTTTCGACCGGAATGAAAAAGTTCAAAAATCACAAAAACATGATTTTTGGACATATTGGAGTGTATTGGGTGCGTTCGTCGCAAAAACATTAACGAACTTTTGTCAATTAATGCGAATAATGGCATATATTGTGCCCCCATGGGTGCTGTGTTTTTGACCGGAATGAAAAAGTTCAAAAAGCGAAAAACATGATTTTTGGATATATTGGAGTGTACTGGGTGCGTTCGTGGCAAAAACTCACTTCGTGATTCGCGCGACGAACTTTTGTCAATTAATGCCAATATTGGCATATATTGATCCCCGCCCGGCTGCAATGTTTTTGACCGGATTGAAAAAGTTCAAAAAGACCAAAACATGATTTTCGGACATATTGGAGTGTATTGGGTGCGTTCGTGGCAAAAACTCAGTTTGTGATTCGCACGGCGAACTTTTGCCAATTAATGCCAATATTGGCACATAGTGAGCCCCCACGAGTGCGATGTTTTTGACCGGAATGAAAAAGTTCAAAAGGCACCAAAACAAGATTTTTGGACATATTGGAGTGTATTAGGGGCGTTCCTGGCAAAAACATTAACGAACTTTTGTCAAATAATGCCAATAATGGCATATATTGAGCCCCCACGGGTGCAATGTTTTTGACCGGAATGAAAAAGTTCAAAAATCACAAAAACATGATTTTTGGACATATTGGAGTGTATTGTGTGCGTTCGTAGCAAAAACATTAACGAACTTTTGTCAATTAATGCGAATAATGGCATATATTGAGCCCCCACGGGTGCTATGCTTTTGACCAGAATGAAAAAGTTTAAAAAGACCAAAACATGATTTTTGGACATTTTGGAGTGTATTGGGTGCGTTTGTAGCAAAAACTCAGTTTTTGACCGGAATGAAAAAGTTCAAAAAGCACCAAAACACGATTTTTGGACACATTGGAGTGTATTGGGTGCGTTCGTGTCAAAAACTCACTTTATTATTCGCGCGGCAAACTTTTGTCAATTAATGTCAATATTGGCATATATTGAGCCCCCACGTGTGCTATGCTTTTGACCAGAATGAAAAAGTTTAAAAAGACCAAAACATGATTTTTGGACATTTTGGAGTGTATTGGGTGCGTTTGTAGCAAAAACTCAGTTTTTGACCGGAATGAAAAAGTTCAAAAAGCACCAAAACACGATTTTTGGACACATTGGAGTGTATTGGGTGCGTTCGTGTCAAAAACTCACTTTATTATTCGCGCGGCAAACTTTTGTCAATTAATGTCAATATTGGCATATATTGAGCCCCCACGGGTGCTATGTTTTTGACCGGAATGAAAATGTTCAAAAAGACCAAAACATGATTTTTGGACATATCGGAGTGTATTGGGTGCGTTCGTAGCAAAAACTCACTTCGTGATTCGCGCGGTGAACTTTTGTCAATTTATGCCAATATTGGCATATATTGAGCCCCCACGGGTGCGATGTTTTTGACCGGAATGAAAAAGTTCAAAAATCACAAAAACATGATTTTTGGACATATTGGAGTGTATTGGGTGCGTTCGTAGCAAAAACTCACTTCGTGATTCGCGCGGTGAACTTTTGTCAATTTATGCCAATATTGGCATATATTGAGCCCCCACGGGTGCGATGTTTTTGACCGGAATGAAAACGTTCAAAAATCACAAAAACATGATTTTTGGACATATTGGAGTGTATTGTGTGCGTTCGTAGCAAAAACATTAACGAACTTTTGTCAATTAATGCGAATAATGGCATATATTGAGCCCCCACGGGTGCTATGTTTTTGACCGGAATGAAAAAGTTCAAAAAGACAAAAACATGATTTTTGGACATATTGGAGTGTATTGGGTGCGTTAGTAGCAAAAACTCAGTTTTTGACCGGAATGAAAAAGTTCAAAAAGCACCAAAACACGATTTTTGGACACATTGGAGTGTATTGGGTGCGTTCGTGTCAAAAACTCACTTTATTATTCGCGCGGCAAACTTTTGTCACTTAATGTCAATATTGGCATATATTGAGCCCCCACGGTGCTATGTTTTTGACCGGAATGAAAATGTTCAAACAGACCAAAACATGATTTTTGGACATATTGGAGTGTATTGGCTGCGTTCATAGCAAAATCTCGGTTCGTGATTCGCACGGCGAACTTTTGTCAATTAATGCCAATATTGGCACATATTGAGCCCCCACGAGTGCGATGTTTTTGACCGGAATGAAAAAGGTCAAAAAGCACCAAAACAAGATTTTTGGACATATTGGAGTGTATTGGGGGCGTTCGTGGCAAAAACATTAACGAACTTTTGTCAAATAATGCCAATAATGGCATATATTGAGCCCCCACGGGTGCGATGTTTTCGACCGGAATGAAAAAGTTCAAAAATCACAAAAACATGATTTTTGGACATATTGGAGTGTATTGGGTGCGTTCGTCGCAAAAACATTAACGAACTTTTGTCAATTAATGCGAATAATGGCATATATTGTGCCCCCATGGGTGCTGTGTTTTTGACCGGAATGAAAAAGTTCAAAAAGCGAAAAACATGATTTTTGGATATATTGGAGTGTACTGGGTGCGTTCGTGGCAAAAACTCACTTCGTGATTCGCGCGACGAACTTTTGTCAATTAATGCCAATATTGGCATATATTGATCCCCCCCCGGCTGCAATGTTTTTGACCGGATTGAAAAAGTTCAAAAAGACCAAAACATGATTTTCGGACATATTGGAGTGTATTGGGTGCGTTCGTGGCAAAAACTCAGTTTGTGATTCGCACGGCGAACTTTTGCCAATTAATGCCAATATTGGCACATAGTGAGCCCCCACGAGTGCGATGTTTTTGACCGGAATGAAAAAGTTCAAAAGGCACCAAAACAAGATTTTTGGACATATTGGAGTGTATTTGGGGCGTTCCTGGCAAAAACATTAACGAACTTTTGTCAAATAATGCCAATAATGGCATATATTGAGCCCCCACGGGTGCAATGTTTTTGACCGGAATGAAAAAGTTCAAAAATCACAAAAACATGATTTTTGGACATATTGGAGTGTATTGTGTGCGTTCGTAGCAAAAACATTAACGAACTTTTGTCAATTAATGCGAATAATGGCATATATTGAGCCCCCACGGGTGCTATGTTTTTGACCGGAATGAAAAAGTTCAAAAAGACAAAAACATGATTTTTGGACATATTGGAGTGTATTGGGTGCGTTAGTAGCAAAAACTCAGTTTTTGACCGGAATGAAAAAGTTCAAAAAGCACCAAAACACGATTTTTGGACACATTGGAGTGTATTGGGTGCGTTCGTGTCAAAAACTCACTTTATTATTCGCGCGGCAAACTTTTGTCAATTAATGTCAATATTGGCATATATTGAGCCCCCACGGGTGCTATGTTTTTGACCGGAATGAAAATGTTCAAAAAGACCAAAACACGATTTTTGGACACATTGGAGTGTATTGGGTGCGTTCGTGTCAAAAACTCACTTTGTTATTCGCGCGGCAAACTTTTGTCAATTAATGTCAATATTGGCATATATTGAGCCCCCACGGGTGCGATGTTTTTGACCGGAATGAAAAAGTTCAAAAAGACCAAAACATGATTTTTGGACATATTGGAGTGTATTGGGTGCGTTCGTAGCAAAAACTCACTTCGTGATTCGCGCGGCGAACTTTTGTCAATTTATGCCAATATTGGCATATATTGAGCCCCCACGGGTGCGATGTTTTTGACCGGAATGAAAACGTTCAAAAATCACAAAAACATGATTTTTGGACATATTGGAGTGTATTGTGTGCGTTCGTAGCAAAAACTCAGCTTTTGACCGGAATGAAAAAGTTCAAAAAGCACCAAAACACGATTTTTTGGACACATTGGAGTGTATTGGGTGCGTTCGTGTCAAAAACTCACTTTGTTATTCGCGCGGCAAACTTTTGTCAATTAATGTCAATATTGGCATATATTGAGCCCTCACGGGTGCTATGTTTTTGACCGGAATGAAAAAGTTCAAAAAGGCCAAAACATGATTTTTGGACATATTGGAGTGTATTGGGTGCGTTAGTAGTGAAAACTCAGTTTTTGACCAGAATGAAAAAGTTCAAAAAGCACCAAAACACGATTTTTGGACACATTGGAGTGTATTGGGTGCGTTCGTGTCAAAAACTCACTTTGTTATTCGCGCGGCAAACTATTTTCAATTAATGTCAATATTGGCATATATTGAGCCCCCACGGGTGCTATGCTTTTGACTGGAATGAAAAAGTTCAAAAAGACAAAAACATGATTTTTGGACATATTGGAGTGTATTGGGTGCGTTAGTAGCAAAAACTCAGTTTTTGACCAGAATGAAAAAGTTCAAAAAGCAGCAAAACACGATTTTTTGGACACATTGGAGTGTATTGGGTGCGTTCGTGTCAAAAACTCACTTTATTATTCGCGCGGCAAACTTTTGTCACTTAATGTCAATATTGGCATATATTGAGCCCCCACGGGTGCTATGTTTTTGACCGGAATGAAAATGTTCAAAAAGACCAAAACACGATTTTTGGACACATTGGAGTGTATTGGGTGCGTTCGTGTCAAAAACTCACTTTGTTATTCGCGCGGCAAACTTTTGTCAATTAATGTCAATATTGGCATATATTGAGCCCCCACGGGTGCTATGCTTTTGACCAGAATGAAAAAGTTTAAAAAGACCAAAACATGATTTTTGGACATTTTGGAGTGTATTGGGTGCGTTTGTAGCAAAAACTCAGTTTTTGACCGGAATGAAAAAGTTCAAAAAGCACCAAAACACGATTTTTGGACACATTGGAGTGTATTGGGTGCGTTCGTGTCAAAAACTCACTTTATTATTCGCGCGGCAAACTTTTGTCAATTAATGTCAATATTGGCATATATTGAGCCCCCACGGGTGCTATGTTTTTGACCGGAATGAAAATGTTCAAAAAGACCAAAACATGATTTTTGGACATATCGGAGTGTATTGGGTGCGTTCGTAGCAAAAACTCACTTCGTGATTCGCGCGGTGAACTTTTGTCAATTTATGCCAATATTGGCATATATTGAGCCCCCACGGGTGCGATGTTTTTGACCGGAATGAAAAAGTTCAAAAATCACAAAAACATGATTTTTGGACATATTGGAGTGTATTGGGTGCGTTCGTAGCAAAAACTCACTTCGTGATTCGCGCGGTGAACTTTTGTCAATTAATGCGAATAATGGCATATATTGAGCCCCCACGGGTGCTATGTTTTTGACCGGAATGAAAAAGTTCAAAAAGACAAAAACATGATTTTTGGACATATTGGAGTGTATTGGGTGCGTTAGTAGCAAAAACTCAGTTTTTGACCGGAATGAAAAAGTTCAAAAAGCACCAAAACACGATTTTTGGACACATTGGAGTGTATTGGGTGCGTTCGTGTCAAAAACTCACTTTATTATTCGCGCGGCAAACTTTTGTCACTTAATGTCAATATTGGCATATATTGAGCCCCCACGGGTGCTATGTTTTTGACCGGAATGAAAAAGTTCAAAAAGGCCAAAACATGATTTTTGGACATATTGGAGTGTATTGGGTGCGTTAGTAGGGAAAACTCAGTTTTTGACCAGAATGAAAAAGTTCAAAAAGCACCAAAACACGATTTTTGGACACATTGGAGTGTATTGGGTGCGTTCGTGTCAAAAACTCACTTTGTTATTCGCGCGGCAAACTATTTTCAATTAATGTCAATATTGGCATATATTGAGCCCCCACGGGTGCTATGCTTTTGACTGGAATGAAAAAGTTCAAAAAGACAAAAACATGATTTTTGGACATATTGGAGTGTATTGGGTGCGTTAGTAGCAAAAACTCAGTTTTTGACCAGAATGAAAAAGTTCAAAAAGCAGCAAAACACGATTTTTTGGACACATTGGAGTGTATTGGGTGCGTTCGTGTCAAAAACTCACTTTATTATTCGCGCGGCAAACTTTTGTCACTTAATGTCAATATTGGCATATATTGAGCCCCCACGGGTGCTATGTTTTTGACCGGAATGAAAATGTTCAAAAAGACCAAAACACGATTTTTGGACACATTGGAGTGTATTGGGTGCGTTCGTGTCAAAAACTCACTTTGTTATTCGCGCGGCAAACTTTTGTCAATTAATGTCAATATTGGCATATATTGAGCCCCCACGGGTGCTATGCTTTTGACCAGAATGAAAAAGTTTAAAAAGACCAAAACATGATTTTTGGACATTTTGGAGTGTATTGGGTGCGTTTGTAGCAAAAACTCAGTTTTTGACCGGAATGAAAAAGTTCAAAAAGCACCAAAACACGATTTTTGGACACATTGGAGTGTATTGGGTGCGTTCGTGTCAAAAACTCACTTTATTATTCGCGCGGCAAACTTTTGTCAATTAATGTCAATATTGGCATATATTGAGCCCCCACGGGTGCTATGTTTTTGACCGGAATGAAAATGTTCAAAAAGACCAAAACATGATTTTTGGACATATCGGAGTGTATTGGGTGCGTTCGTAGCAAAAACTCACTTCGTGATTCGCGCGGTGAACTTTTGTCAATTTATGCCAATATTGGCATATATTGAGCCCCCACGGGTGCGATGTTTTTGACCGGAATGAAAAAGTTCAAAAATCACAAAAACATGATTTTTGGACATATTGGAGTGTATTGGGTGCGTTCGCGTGATTCGCGCGGTGAACTTTTGTCAATTTATGCCAATATTGGCATATATTGAGCCCCCACGGGTGCGATGTTTTTGACCGGAATGAAAACGTTCAAAAATCACAAAAACATGATTTTTGGACATATTGGAGTGTATTGTGTGCGTTCGTAGCAAAAACATTAACGAACTTTTGTCAATTAATGCGAATAATGGCATATATTGAGCCCCCACGGGTGCTATGTTTTTGACCGGAATGAAAAAGTTCAAAAAGACAAAAACATGATTTTTGGACATATTGGAGTGTATTGGGTTGCGTTAGTAGCAAAAACTCAGTTTTTGACCGGAATGAAAAAGTTCAAAAAGCACCAAAACACGATTTTTGGACACATTGGAGTGTATTAGGTGCGTTCGTGTCAAAAACTCACTTTATTATTCGCGCGGCAAACTTTTGTCACTTAATGTCAATATTGGCATATATTGAGCCCCCACGGGTGCTATGTTTTTGACCGGAATGAAAATGTTCAAAAAGACCAAAACACGATTTTTGGACACATTGGAGTGTATTGGGTGCGTTCGTGTCAAAAACTCACTTTGTTATTCGCGCGGCAAACTTTTGTCAATTAATGTCAATATTGGCATATATTGAGCCCCCACGGGTGCTATGCTTTTGACCAGAATGAAAAAGTTTAAAAAGACCAAAACATGATTTTTGGACATTTTGGAGTGTATTGGGTGCGTTTGTAGCAAAAACTCAGTTTTTGACCGGAATGAAAAAGTTCAAAAAGCACCAAAACACGATTTTTGGACACATTGGAGTGTATTGGGTGCGTTCGTGTTAAAAACTCACTTTATTATTCGCGCGGCAAACTTTTGTCAATTAATGTCAATATTGGCATATATTGAGCCCCCACGGTGCTATGTTTTTGACCGGAATGAAAATGTTCAAACAGACCAAAACATGATTTTTGGACATATTGGAGTGTATTGGCTGCGTTCATAGCAAAATCTCGGTTCGTGATTCGCACGGCGAACTTTTGTCAATTAATGCCAATATTGGCACATATTGAGCCCCCACGAGTGCGATGTTTTTGACCGGAATGAAAAAGGTCAAAAAGCACCAAAACAAGATTTTTGGACATATTGGAGTGTATTGGGGGCGTTCGTGGCAAAAACATTAACGAACTTTTGTCAAATAATGCCAATAATGGCATATATTGAGCCCCCACGGGTGCGATGTTTTCGACCGGAATGAAAAAGTTCAAAAATCACAAAAACATGATTTTTGGACATATTGGAGTGTATTGGGTGCGTTCGTCGCAAAAACATTAACGAACTTTTGTCAATTAATGCGAATAATGGCATATATTGTGCCCCCATGGGTGCTGTGTTTTTGACCGGAATGAAAAAGTTCAAAAAGCGAAAAACATGATTTTTGGATATATTGGAGTGTACTGGGTGCGTTCGTGGCAAAAACTCACTTCGTGATTCGCGCGACGAACTTTTGTCAATTAATGCCAATATTGGCATATATTGATCCCCGCCCGGCTGCAATGTTTTTGACCGGATTGAAAAAGTTCAAAAAGACCAAAACATGATTTTCGGACATATTGGAGTGTATTGGGTGCGTTCGTGGCAAAAACTCAGTTTGTGATTCGCACGGCGAACTTTTGCCAATTAATGCCAATATTGGCACATAGTGAGCCCCCACGAGTGCGATGTTTTTGACCGGAATGAAAAAGTTCAAAAGGCACCAAAACAAGATTTTTGGACATATTGGAGTGTATTAGGGGCGTTCCTGGCAAAAACATTAACGAACTTTTGTCAAATAATGCCAATAATGGCATATATTGAGCCCCCACGGGTGCAATGTTTTTGACCGGAATGAAAAAGTTCAAAAATCACAAAAACATGATTTTTGGACATATTGGAGTGTATTGTGTGCGTTCGTAGCAAAAACATTAACGAACTTTTGTCAATTAATGCGAATAATGGCATATATTGAGCCCCCACGGGTGCTATGCTTTTGACCAGAATGAAAAAGTTTAAAAAGACCAAAACATGATTTTTGGACATTTTGGAGTGTATTGGGTGCGTTTGTAGCAAAAACTCAGTTTTTGACCGGAATGAAAAAGTTCAAAAAGCACCAAAACACGATTTTTGGACACATTGGAGTGTATTGGGTGCGTTCGTGTCAAAAACTCACTTTATTATTCGCGCGGCAAACTTTTGTCAATTAATGTCAATATTGGCATATATTGAGCCCCCACGTGTGCTATGCTTTTGACCAGAATGAAAAAGTTTAAAAAGACCAAAACATGATTTTTGGACATATTGGAGTGTATTGGGTGCGTTTGTAGCAAAAACTCAGTTTTTGACCGGAATGAAAAAGTTCAAAAAGCACCAAAACACGATTTTTGGACACATTGGAGTGTATTGGGTGCGTTCGTGTCAAAAACTCACTTTATTATTCGCGCGGCAAACTTTTGTCAATTAATGTCAATATTGGCATATATTGAGCCCCCACGGGTGCTATGTTTTTGACCGGAATGAAAATGTTCAAAAAGACCAAAACATGATTTTTGGACATATCGGAGTGTATTGGGTGCGTTCGTAGCAAAAACTCACTTCGTGATTCGCGCGGTGAACTTTTGTCAATTTATGCCAATATTGGCATATATTGAGCCCCCACGGGTGCGATGTTTTTGACCGGAATGAAAAAGTTCAAAAATCACAAAAACATGATTTTTGGACATATTGGAGTGTATTGGGTGCGTTCGTAGCAAAAACTCACTTCGTGATTCGCGCGGTGAACTTTTGTCAATTTATGCCAATATTGGCATATATTGAGCCCCCACGGGTGCGATGTTTTTGACCGGAATGAAAACGTTCAAAAATCACAAAAACATGATTTTTGGACATATTGGAGTGTATTGTGTGCGTTCGTAGCAAAAACATTAACGAACTTTTGTCAATTAATGCGAATAATGGCATATATTGAGCCCCCACGGGTGCTATGTTTTTGACCGGAATGAAAAAGTTCAAAAAGACAAAAACATGATTTTTGGACATATTGGAGTGTATTGGGTGCGTTAGTAGCAAAAACTCAGTTTTTGACCGGAATGAAAAAGTTCAAAAAGCACCAAAACACGATTTTTGGACACATTGGAGTGTATTGGGTGCGTTCGTGTCAAAAACTCACTTTATTATTCGCGCGGCAAACTTTTGTCACTTAATGTCAATATTGGCATATATTGAGCCCCCACGGGTGCTATGTTTTTGACCGGAATGAAAATGTTCAAAAAGACCAAAACACGATTTTTGGACACATTGGAGTGTATTGGGTGCGTTCGTGTCAAAAACTCACTTTGTTATTCGCGCGGCAAACTTTTGTCAATTAATGTCAATATTGGCATATATTGAGCCCCCACGGGTGCTATGCTTTTGACCAGAATGAAAAAGTTTAAAAAGACCAAAACATGATTTTTGGACATTTTGGAGTGTATTGGGTGCGTTTGTAGCAAAAACTCAGTTTTTGACCGGAATGAAAAAGTTCAAAAAGCACCAAAACACGATTTTTGGACACATTGGAGTGTATTGGGTGCGTTCGTGTCAAAAACTCACTTTATTATTCGCGCGGCAAACTTTTGTCAATTAATGTCAATATTGGCATATATTGAGCCCCCACGGTGCTATGTTTTTGACCGGAATGAAAATGTTCAAACAGACCAAAACATGATTTTTGGACATATTGGAGTGTATTGGCTGCGTTCATAGCAAAATCTCGGTTCGTGATTCGCACGGCGAACTTTTGTCAATTAATGCCAATATTGGCACATATTGAGCCCCCACGAGTGCGATGTTTTTGACCGGAATGAAAAAGGTCAAAAAGCACCAAAACAAGATTTTTGGACATATTGGAGTGTATTGGGGGCGTTCGTGGCAAAAACATTAACGAACTTTTGTCAAATAATGCCAATAATGGCATATATTGAGCCCCCACGGGTGCGATGTTTTCGACCGGAATGAAAAAGTTCAAAAATCACAAAAACATGATTTTTGGACATATTGGAGTGTATTGGGTGCGTTCGTCGCAAAAACATTAACGAACTTTTGTCAATTAATGCGAATAATGGCATATATTGTGCCCCCATGGGTGCTGTGTTTTTGACCGGAATGAAAAAGTTCAAAAAGCGAAAAACATGATTTTTGGATATATTGGAGTGTACTGGGTGCGTTCGTGGCAAAAACTCACTTCGTGATTCGCGCGACGAACTTTTGTCAATTAATGCCAATATTGGCATATATTGATCCCCCCCCGGCTGCAATGTTTTTGACCGGATTGAAAAAGTTCAAAAAGACCAAAACATGATTTTCGGACATATTGGAGTGTATTGGGTGCGTTCGTGGCAAAAACTCAGTTTGTGATTCGCACGGCGAACTTTTGCCAATTAATGCCAATATTGGCACATAGTGAGCCCCCACGAGTGCGATGTTTTTGACCGGAATGAAAAAGTTCAAAAGGCACCAAAACAAGATTTTTGGACATATTGGAGTGTATTTGGGGCGTTCCTGGCAAAAACATTAACGAACTTTTGTCAAATAATGCCAATAATGGCATATATTGAGCCCCCACGGGTGCAATGTTTTTGACCGGAATGAAAAAGTTCAAAAATCACAAAAACATGATTTTTGGACATATTGGAGTGTATTGTGTGCGTTCGTAGCAAAAACATTAACGAACTTTTGTCAATTAATGCGAATAATGGCATATATTGAGCCCCCACGGGTGCTATGTTTTTGACCGGAATGAAAAAGTTCAAAAAGACAAAAACATGATTTTTGGACATATTGGAGTGTATTGGGTGCGTTAGTAGCAAAAACTCAGTTTTTGACCGGAATGAAAAAGTTCAAAAAGCACCAAAACACGATTTTTGGACACATTGGAGTGTATTGGGTGCGTTCGTGTCAAAAACTCACTTTATTATTCGCGCGGCAAACTTTTGTCAATTAATGTCAATATTGGCATATATTGAGCCCCCACGGGTGCTATGTTTTTGACCGGAATGAAAATGTTCAAAAAGACCAAAACACGATTTTTGGACACATTGGAGTGTATTGGGTGCGTTCGTGTCAAAAACTCACTTTGTTATTCGCGCGGCAAACTTTTGTCAATTAATGTCAATATTGGCATATATTGAGCCCCCACGGGTGCGATGTTTTTGACCGGAATGAAAAAGTTCAAAAAGACCAAAACATGATTTTTGGACATATTGGAGTGTATTGGGTGCGTTCGTAGCAAAAACTCACTTCGTGATTCGCGCGGCGAACTTTTGTCAATTTATGCCAATATTGGCATATATTGAGCCCCCACGGGTGCGATGTTTTTGACCGGAATGAAAACGTTCAAAAATCACAAAAACATGATTTTTGGACATATTGGAGTGTATTGTGTGCGTTCGTAGCAAAAACTCAGCTTTTGACCGGAATGAAAAAGTTCAAAAAGCACCAAAACACGATTTTTTGGACACATTGGAGTGTATTGGGTGCGTTCGTGTCAAAAACTCACTTTGTTATTCGCGCGGCAAACTTTTGTCAATTAATGTCAATATTGGCATATATTGAGCCCTCACGGGTGCTATGTTTTTGACCGGAATGAAAAAGTTCAAAAAGGCCAAAACATGATTTTTGGACATATTGGAGTGTATTGGGTGCGTTAGTAGTGAAAACTCAGTTTTTGACCAGAATGAAAAAGTTCAAAAAGCACCAAAACACGATTTTTGGACACATTGGAGTGTATTGGGTGCGTTCGTGTCAAAAACTCACTTTGTTATTCGCGTGGCAAACTATTTTCAATTAATGTCAATATTGGCATATATTGAGCCCCCACGGGTGCTATGCTTTTGACTGGAATGAAAAAGTTCAAAAAGACAAAAACATGATTTTTGGACATATTGGAGTGTATTGGGTGCGTTAGTAGCAAAAACTCAGTTTTTGACCAGAATGAAAAAGTTCAAAAAGCAGCAAAACACGATTTTTTGGACACATTGGAGTGTATTGGGTGCGTTCGTGTCAAAAACTCACTTTATTATTCGCGCGGCAAACTTTTGTCAATTAATGTCAATATTGGCATATATTGAGCCCCGACGGCACCTATGTTTTTGACCGGAATGAAAATGTTCAAAGAGACCAAAACATGATTTTTGGACATATTGGAGTGTATTGGGTGCGTTCATAGCAAAATCTCGGTTCGTGATTCGCACGGCGAACTTTTGTCAATTAATGCCAATATTGGCACATATTGAGCCCCCACGACTGCGATGTTTTTGACCGGAATGAAAAAGGTCAAAAAGCACCAAAACAATATTTTTGGACATATTGGAGTGTATTGGGTGCGTTCGTAGCAAAAACATTAACGAACTTTTGTCAATTAATGCGAATAATGGCATATATTGAGCCCCCACGGGTGCTATGTTTTTGACCGGAATGAAAAAGTTCAAAAAGACAAAAACATGATTTTTGGACATATTGGAGTGTATTGGGTGCGTTAGTAGCAAAAACTCAGTTTTTGACCGGAATGAAAAAGTTCAAAAAGCACCAAAACACGATTTTTGGACACATTGGAGTGTATTGGGTGCGTTCGTGTCAAAAACTCACTTTATTATTCGCGCGGCAAACTTTTGTCAATTAATGTCAATATTGGCATATATTGAGCCCCCACGGGTGCTATCTTTTTGACCGGAATGAAAATGTTCAAAAAGACCAAAACACGATTTTTGGACACATTGGAGTGTATTGGGTGCGTTCGTGTCAAAAACTCACTTTGTTATTCGCGCGGCAAACTTTTGTCAATTAATGTCAATATTGGCATATATTGAGCCCCCACGGGTGCTATGCTTTTGACCAGAATGAAAAAGTTTAAAAAGACCAAAACATGATTTTTGGACATTTTGGAGTGTATTGGGTGCGTTTGTAGCAAAAACTCAGTTTTTGACCGGAATGAAAAAGTTCAAAAAGCCAAAAACATGATTTTTGGATATATTGGAGTGTACTGGGTGCGTTCGTGGCAAAAACTCACTTCGTGATTCGCGCGACGAACTTTTGTCAATTAAAGCCAATATTGGCATATATTGATCCCCCCCCCCCGGCTGCAATGTTTTTGACCGGATTGAAAAAGTTCAAAAAGACCAAAACATGATTTTTGGATATATTGGAGTGTATTGGGTGCGTTCGTGGCAAAAACTCAGTTTGTGATTCGCACGGCGAACTTTTGCCAATTAATGCCAATATTGGCACATAGTGAGCCCCCACGAATGCGATGTTTTTGACCGGAATGAAAAAGTTCAAAAGGCACCAAAACAAGATTTTTGGACATATTGGAGTGTATTAGGGGCGTTCCTGGCAAAAACATTAACGAACTTTTGTCAAATAATGCCAATAATGGCATATATTGAGCCCCCACGGGTGCAATGTTTTTGACCGGAATGAAAAAGTTCAAAAATCACAAAAACATGATTTTTGGACATATTGGAGTGTATTGTGTGCGTTCGTAGCAAAAACATTAACGAACTTTTGTCAATTAATGCGAGTAATGGCATAGATTGAGCCCCCACGGGTGCTATGTTTTTGACCGGAATGAAAAAGTTCAAAAATCACAAAAACATGATTTTTGGACATATTGGAGTGTATTAGGTGTGTTAGTAGCAAAAACTCAGTTTTTGACCGGAATGAAAAAGTTCAAAAAGCACCAAAACAAGATTTTTGGACACATTGGAGTGTATTGGGTGCGTTCGTGTCAAAAACTCACTTTGTTATTCGCGCGGCAAACTTTTGTCAATTAATGTCAATATTGGCATATATTGAGCCCCGACGGCACCTATGTTTTTGACCGGAATGAAAATGTTCAAAGAGACCAAAACATGATTTTTGGACATATTGGAGTGTATTGGGTGCGTTCATAGCAAAATCTCGGTTCGTGATTCGCACGGCGAACTTTTGTCAATTAATGCCAATATTGGCACATATTGAGCCCCCACGACTGCGATGTTTTTGACCGGAATGAAAAAGGTCAAAAAGCACCAAAACAATATTTTTGGACATATTGGAGTGTATTGGGTGCGTTCGTAGCAAAAACATTAACGAACTTTTGTCAAATAATGCCAATAATGGCATATATTGAGCCCCCACGGGTGCAATGTTTTTGACCGGAATGAAAAAGTTCAAAAATCACAAAAACATGATTTTTGGACATATTGGAGTGTATTGTGTGCGTTCGTAGCAAAAACATTAACGAACTTTTGTCAATTAATGCGAGTAATGGCATAGATTGAGCCCCCACGGGTGCTATGTTTTTGACCGGAATGAAAAAGTTCAAAAATCACAAAAACATGATTTTTGGACATATTGGAGTGTATTAGGTGTGTTAGTAGCAAAAACTCAGTTTTTGACCGGAATGAAAAAGTTCAAAAAGCACCAAAACACGATTTTTTGGACACATTGGAGTGTATTGGGTGCGTTCGTGTCAAAAACTCACTTTATTATTCGCGCGGCAAACTTTTGTCAATTAATGTCAATATTGGCATATATTGAGCCCCCACGGCACCTATGTTTTTGACCGGAATGAAAATGTTCAAAAAGACCAAAACATGATTTTTGGACATATTGGAGTGTATTGGGTGCGTTAGTAGCAAAAACTCAGTTTTTGACCGGAATGAAAAAGTTCAAAAAGCACCAAAACACGATTTTTGGACACATTGGAGTGTATTGGGTGCGTTCGTGTCAAAAACTTACTTTATTATTCGCGCGGCAAACTTTTGTCAATTAATGTCAATATTGGCGTATATTGAGCCGCCACGGCACCTATGTTTTTGACCGGGATGAAAATGTTCAAAAAGTCCAAAACATGATTTTTGGACATATTGGAGTGTATTGGGTGCGTTAGTAGCAAAAACTCAGTTTTTGACCGGAATGAAAAAGTTCAAAAAGCACCAAAACACGATTTTTTGGACACATTGGAGTGTATTGGGTGCGTTCGTGTCAAAAACTCACTTTATTATTCGCGCGGCAAACTTTTGTCAATTAATGTCAATATTGGCATATATTGAGCCCCCACGGCACCTATGTTTTTGACCGGAATGAAAATGTTCAAAGAGACCAAAACATGATTTTTGGACATATTGGAGTGTATTGGGTGCGTTCATAGCAAAATCTCGGTTCGTGATTCGCACGGCGAACTTTTGTCAATTAATGCCAATATTGGCAGATATTGAGCCCCCACGACTGCGATGTTTTTGACCGGAATGAAAAAGGTCAAAAAGCACCAAAACAATATTTTTGGACATATTGGAGTGTATTGGGTGCGTTCGTAGCAAAAACATTAACGAACTTTTGTCAATTAATGCGAATAATGGCATATATTGAGCCCCCATGGGTGCTGTGTTTTTGACCGGAATGAAAAAGTTCAAAAAGCACCAAAACACGATTTTTGGACACATTGGAGTGTATTGGGTGCGTTCGTGTCAAAAACTCACTTTATTATTCGCGCGGCAAACTTTTGTCAATTAATATCAATATTGGCATATATTGAGCCCGCACGGCACCTATGTTTTTACCGGAATGAAAATGTTCAAAAAGACCAAAACATGATTTTTGGACATATTGGAGTGTATTGGGTGCGTTAGTAGCAAAAACTCAGTTTTTGACCGGAATTGAAAAGGTTCAAAAAGCACCAAAACACGATTTTTGGACACATTGGAGTGTATTGGGTATGTTCGTGTCAAAAACTCACTTTATTATTCGCGCGGCAAACTTTTGTCAATTAATGTCAATATTGGCGTATAATGAGCCCCCACGGCACCTATGTTTTTGACCGGAATGAAAATGTTCAAACAGACAAAAACATGATTTTTGGACATATTGGAGTGTATTGGGTGCGTTCGTAACAAAATCTCGGTTCGTGATTCGCACGGCGAACTTTTGTCAATTAATGCCAATATTGGCACATATTGAGCCCCCACGAGTGCGATGTTTTTGACCGGAATGAAAAAGTTCAAAAAGACCAAAACATGATTTTTGGACATATTGGAGTGTATTGGGTGCGTTAGTAGCAAAAACTCAGTTTTTGACCGGAATGAAAAAGTTCAAAAAGCACCAAAACACGATTTTTTGGACACATTGGAGTGTATTGGGTGCGTTCGTGTCAAAAACTCACTTTATTATTCGCGCGGCGAACTTTTGTCAATTAATGTCAATATTGGCATATATTGAGCCCCCACGGCACCTATGTTTTTGACCGGAATGAAAATGTTCAAAGAGACCAAAACATGATTTTTGGACATATTGGAGTGTATTGGGTGCGTTCATAGCAAAATCTCGGTTCGTGATTCGCACGGCGAACTTTTGTCAATTAATGCCAATATTGGCACATATTGAGCCCCCACGACTGCGATGTTTTTGACCGGAATGAAAAAGGTCAAAAAGCACCAAAACAATATTTTTGGACATATTGGAGTGTATTGGGTGCGTTCGTAGTAAAAACATTAACGAACTTTTGTCAATTAATGCGAATAATGGCATATATTGAGCCCCCATGGGTGCTGTGTTTTTGACCGGAATGAAAAAGTTCAAAAAGCACCAAAACACGATTTTTGGACACATTGGAGTGTATTGGGTGCGTTCGTGTCAAAAACTCACTTTATTATTCGCGCGGCAAACTTTTGTCAATTAATGTCAATATTGGCATATATTGAGCCCGCACGGCACCTATGTTTTTCCGGAATGAAAATGTTCAAAAAGACCAAAACATGATTTTTGGACATATTGGAGTGTATTGGGTGCGTTAGTAGCAAAAACTCAGTTTTTGACCGGAATGAAAAAGTTCAAAAAGCACCAAAACACGATTTTTTGGACACATTGGAGTGTATCGGGTGCGTTCGTGTCAAATACTCACTTTATTATTCGCGCGGCAAACTTTTGTCAATTAATGTCAATATTGGCATATATTGAGCCCCCACGGCACCTATGTTTTTACCGGAATGAAAATGTTCAAAAAGACCAAAATATGATTTTTGGACATATTGGAGTGTATTGGGTGCGTTAGTAGCAAAAACTCAGTTTTTGACCGGAATGAAAAAGTTCAAAAAGCACCAAAACACGATTTTTGGACACATTGGAGTGTATTGGGTGCGTTCGTGTCAAAAACTCACTTTATTATTCGCGCGGCAAACTTTTGTCAATTAATGTCAATATTGGAGTGTATTGGGTGCGTTCGTAGCAAAATCTCGGTTCGTGATTCGCACGGCGAACTTTTGTCAATTAATGCCAATATTGGCACATATTGAGCCCCCACGAGCGCGATGTTTTTGACCGGAATGAAAAAGTTCAAAAAGACCAAAACATGATTTTTGGACATATTGGAGTGTATTGGGTGCGTTTGTAGCAAAAACTCAGTTTTTGACCGAAATGAAAAATTTCAAAAAGCACCAAAACACGATTTTTGGACACATTGGAGTGTATTGGGTGCGTTCGTGTCAAGAACTCACTTTATTATTCGCGCGGCAAACTTTTGTCAATTAATGTCAATATTGGCATATATTGAGCCCCAACGGGTGCTATGTTTTTGACCGGAATGAAAAAGTTCAAAAAGACCAAAACATGATTTTTGGACATATTGGAGTGTATTGGGTGCGTTCGTAGCAAAAACTCACTTCGTGATTCACGCGATGAACTTTTGTCAATTTATGCCAATATTGGCATATATTGAGCCCCCACGGGTGCGATGTTTTTGACCGGAATGAAAAAGTTCAAAAATCACAAAAACATGATTTTTGGACATATTAGAGTGTATTGTGTGCGTTCGTAGCAAAAACATTAACGAACTTTTGACAATTAATGCGAATAATGGCATATATTGAGCCCCCACGGGTGCTATGTTTTTGACCGGAATGAAAAAGTTCAAAAAGACAAAAACATGATTTTTGGACATATTGGAGTGTATTGGGTGCGTTAGTAGCAAAAACTCAGTTTTTGACCGGAATGAAAAAGTTCAAAAAGCACCAAAACACGATTTTTTGGACAGATTGGAGTGTATTGGGTGCGTTCGTGTCAAAAACTCACTTTGTTATTCGCGCGGCAAACTTTTGTCAATTAATGTCAATATTGGCATATATTGAGCCCCCAAGGCACCCAATATTGGCATATATTGAGCCCCCAGGGGTGCTATGTTTTTGATCGGAATGAAAAAGTTCAAAAAGCACCAAAACACGATTTTTGGACATATTGGAGTGTATTGGGTGCGTTCGTGTCAAAAACTCACTTTGTTATTCGCGCGGCAATCTTTTGTCATTTAATAGTCAATTTTGGCATATATTGAGCCCCCACGGGTGCTATGTTTTTGACCGGAATGAAAAAGTTCAAAAAGACCAAAACATGATTTTTGGACATATTGGAGTGTATTGGGTGCGTTAGTAGCAAAAACTCAGTTTTTGACCGGAATGAAAAAGTTCAAAAAGCACCAAAACACGATTTTTTGGACACATTGGAGTGTATTGGGTGCGTTCGTGTCAAAAACTCACTTTATTATTCGCGCGGCAAACTTTTGTCAATTAATGTCAATATTGGCATATATTGAGCCCCCACGGCACCTATGTTTTTGACCGGAATGAAAATGTTCAAAGAGACCAAAACATGATTTTTGGACATATTGGAGTGTATTGGGTGCGTTCATAGCAAAATCTCGGTTCGTGATTCGCACGGCGAACTTTTGTCAATTAATGCCAATATTGGCACATATTGAGCCCCCACGACTGCGATGTTTTTGACCGGAATGAAAAAGGTCAAAAAGCACCAAAACAATATTTTTGGACATATTGGAGTGTATTGGGTGCGTTCGTAGTAAAAACATTAACGAACTTTTGTCAATTAATGCGAATAATGGCATATATTGAGCCCCCATGGGTGCTGTGTTTTTGACCGGAATGAAAAAGTTCAAAAAGCACCAAAACACGATTTTTGGACACATTGGAGTGTATTGGGTGCGTTCGTGTCAAAAACTCACTTTATTATTCGCGCGGCAAACTTTTGTCAATTAATGTCAATATTGGCATATATTGAGCCCGCACGGCACCTATGTTTTTCCGGAATGAAAATGTTCAAAAAGACCAAAACATGATTTTTGGACATATTGGAGTGTATTGGGTGCGTTAGTAGCAAAAACTCAGTTTTTGACCGGAATGAAAAAGTTCAAAAAGCACCAAAACACGATTTTTTGGACACATTGGAGTGTATCGGGTGCGTTCGTGTCAAATACTCACTTTATTATTCGCGCGGCAAACTTTTGTCAATTAATGTCAATATTGGCATATATTGAGCCCCCACGGCACCTATGTTTTTACCGGAATGAAAATGTTCAAAAAGACCAAAACATGATTTTTGGACATATTGGAGTGTATTGGGTGCGTTAGTAGCAAAAACTCAGTTTTTGACCGGAATGAAAAAGTTCAAAAAGCACCAAAACACGATTTTTGGACACATTGGAGTGTATTGGGTGCGTTCGTGTCAAAAACTCACTTTATTATTCGCGCGGCAAACTTTTGTCAATTAATGTCAATATTGGAGTGTATTGGGTGCGTTCGTAGCAAAATCTCGGTTCGTGATTCGCACGGCGAACTTTTGTCAATTAATGCCAATATTGGCACATATTGAGCCCCCACGAGTGCGATGTTTTTGACCGGAATGAAAAAGTTCAAAAAGACCAAAACATGATTTTTGGACATATTGGAGTGTATTGGGTGCGTTTGTAGCAAAAACTCAGTTTTTGACCGAAATGAAAAATTTCAAAAAGCACCAAAACACGATTTTTGGACACATTGGAGTGTATTGGGTGCGTTCGTGTCAAGAACTCACTTTATTATTCGCGCGGCAAACTTTTGTCAATTAATGTCAATATTGGCATATATTGAGCCCCAACGGGTGCTATGTTTTTGACCGGAATGAAAAAGTTCAAAAAGACCAAAACATGATTTTTGGACATATTGGAGTGTATTGGGTGCGTTCGTAGCAAAAACTCACTTCGTGATTCACGCGATGAACTTTTGTCAATTTATGCCAATATTGGCATATATTGAGCCCCCACGGGTGCGATGTTTTTGACCGGAATGAAAAAGTTCAAAAATCACAAAAACATGATTTTTGGACATATTAGAGTGTATTGTGTGCGTTCGTAGCAAAAACATTAACGAACTTTTGACAATTAATGCGAATAATGGCATATATTGAGCCCCCACGGGTGCTATGTTTTTGACCGGAATGAAAAAGTTCAAAAAGACAAAAACATGATTTTTGGACATATTGGAGTGTATTGGGTGCGTTAGTAGCAAAAACTCAGTTTTTGACCGGAATGAAAAAGTTCAAAAAGCACCAAAACACGATTTTTTGGACAGATTGGAGTGTATTGGGTGCGTTCGTGTCAAAAACTCACTTTGTTATTCGCGCGGCAAACTTTTGTCAATTAATGTCAATATTGGCATATATTGAGCCCCCAAGGCACCCAATATTGGCA
Organism: Oryza glaberrima; assembly: GCF_000147395.1. Taxonomy (NCBI): domain Eukaryota; kingdom Viridiplantae; phylum Streptophyta; class Magnoliopsida; order Poales; family Poaceae; genus Oryza; species Oryza glaberrima. Next base: position 122,281 of record NW_026267042.1, on the reverse strand, counting down.
TATATTGAGCCCCCAGGGGTGCTATGTTTTTGATCGGAATGAAAAAGTTCAAAAAGCACCAAAACACGATTTTTGGACATATTGGAGTGTATTGGGTGCGTTCGTGTCAAAAACTCACTTTGTTATTCGCGCGGCAATCTTTTGTCATTTAATAGTCAATTTTGGCATATATTGAGCCCCCACGGGTGCTATGTTTTTGACCGGAATGAAAAAGTTCAAAAAGACCAAAACATGATTTTTGGACATATTGGAGTGTATTGGGTGCGTTAGTAGCAAAAACTCAGTTTTTGACCGGAATGAAAAAGTTCAAAAAGCACCAAAACACGATTTTTTGGACACATTGGAGTGTATTGGGTGCGTTCGTGTCAAAAACTCACTTTATTATTCGCGCGGCAAACTTTTGTCAATTAATGTCAATATTGGCATATATTGAGCCCCCACGGCACCTATGTTTTTGACCGGAATGAAAATGTTCAAAGAGACCAAAACATGATTTTTGGACATATTGGAGTGTATTGGGTGCGTTCATAGCAAAATCTCGGTTCGTGATTCGCACGGCGAACTTTTGTCAATTAATGCCAATATTGGCACATATTGAGCCCCCACGACTGCGATGTTTTTGACCGGAATGAAAAAGGTCAAAAAGCACCAAAACAATATTTTTGGACATATTGGAGTGTATTGGGTGCGTTCGTAGTAAAAACATTAACGAACTTTTGTCAATTAATGCGAATAATGGCATATATTGAGCCCCCATGGGTGCTGTGTTTTTGACCGGAATGAAAAAGTTCAAAAAGCACCAAAACACGATTTTTGGACACATTGGAGTGTATTGGGTGCGTTCGTGTCAAAAACTCACTTTATTATTCGCGCGGCAAACTTTTGTCAATTAATGTCAATATTGGCATATATTGAGCCCGCACGGCACCTATGTTTTTCCGGAATGAAAATGTTCAAAAAGACCAAAACATGATTTTTGGACATATTGGAGTGTATTGGGTGCGTTAGTAGCAAAAACTCAGTTTTTGACCGGAATGAAAAAGTTCAAAAAGCACCAAAACACGATTTTTTGGACACATTGGAGTGTATCGGGTGCGTTCGTGTCAAATACTCACTTTATTATTCGCGCGGCAAACTTTTGTCAATTAATGTCAATATTGGCATATATTGAGCCCCCACGGCACCTATGTTTTTACCGGAATGAAAATGTTCAAAAAGACCAAAACATGATTTTTGGACATATTGGAGTGTATTGGGTGCGTTAGTAGCAAAAACTCAGTTTTTGACCGGAATGAAAAAGTTCAAAAAGCACCAAAACACGATTTTTGGACACATTGGAGTGTATTGGGTGCGTTCGTGTCAAAAACTCACTTTATTATTCGCGCGGCAAACTTTTGTCAATTAATGTCAATATTGGAGTGTATTGGGTGCGTTCGTAGCAAAATCTCGGTTCGTGATTCGCACGGCGAACTTTTGTCAATTAATGCCAATATTGGCACATATTGAGCCCCCACGAGTGCGATGTTTTTGACCGGAATGAAAAAGTTCAAAAAGACCAAAACATGATTTTTGGACATATTGGAGTGTATTGGGTGCGTTTGTAGCAAAAACTCAGTTTTTGACCGAAATGAAAAATTTCAAAAAGCACCAAAACACGATTTTTGGACACATTGGAGTGTATTGGGTGCGTTCGTGTCAAGAACTCACTTTATTATTCGCGCGGCAAACTTTTGTCAATTAATGTCAATATTGGCATATATTGAGCCCCAACGGGTGCTATGTTTTTGACCGGAATGAAAAAGTTCAAAAAGACCAAAACATGATTTTTGGACATATTGGAGTGTATTGGGTGCGTTCGTAGCAAAAACTCACTTCGTGATTCACGCGATGAACTTTTGTCAATTTATGCCAATATTGGCATATATTGAGCCCCCACGGGTGCGATGTTTTTGACCGGAATGAAAAAGTTCAAAAATCACAAAAACATGATTTTTGGACATATTAGAGTGTATTGTGTGCGTTCGTAGCAAAAACATTAACGAACTTTTGACAATTAATGCGAATAATGGCATATATTGAGCCCCCACGGGTGCTATGTTTTTGACCGGAATGAAAAAGTTCAAAAAGACAAAAACATGATTTTTGGACATATTGGAGTGTATTGGGTGCGTTAGTAGCAAAAACTCAGTTTTTGACCGGAATGAAAAAGTTCAAAAAGCACCAAAACACGATTTTTTGGACAGATTGGAGTGTATTGGGTGCGTTCGTGTCAAAAACTCACTTTGTTATTCGCGCGGCAAACTTTTGTCAATTAATGTCAATATTGGCATATATTGAGCCCCCAAGGCACCCAATATTGGCATATATTGAGCCCCCAGGGGTGCTATGTTTTTGATCGGAATGAAAAAGTTCAAAAAGCACCAAAACACGATTTTTGGACATATTGGAGTGTATTGGGTGCGTTCGTGTCAAAAACTCACTTTGTTATTCGCGCGGCAATCTTTTGTCATTTAATAGTCAATTTTGGCATATATTGAGCCCCCACGGGTGCTATGTTTTTGACCGGAATGAAAAAGTTCAAAAAGACCAAAACATGATTTTTCGACATATTGGAGTGTATTGGGTGCGTTAGTAGCAAAAACTCAGTTTTTGACCGGAATGAAAAAGTTCAAAAAGCACCAAAACACGATTTTTTGGACACATTGGAGTGTATTGGGTGCGTTCGTGTCAAAAACTCACTTTATTATTCGCGCGGCAAACTTTTGTCAATTAATGTCAATATTGGCATATATTGAGCCCCCACGGCACCTATGTTTTTGACCGGAATGAAAATGTTCAAAGAGACCAAAACATGATTTTTGGACATATTGGAGTGTATTGGGTGCGTTCATAGCAAAATCTCGGTTCGTGATTCGCACGGCGAACTTTTGTCAATTAATGCCAATATTGGCACATATTGAGCCCCCACGACTGCGATGTTTTTGACCGGAATGAAAAAGGTCAAAAAGCACCAAAACAATATTTTTGGACATATTGGAGTGTATTGGGTGCGTTCGTAGTAAAAACATTAACGAACTTTTGTCAATTAATGCGAATAATGGCATATATTGAGCCCCCATGGGTGCTGTGTTTTTGACCGGAATGAAAAAGTTCAAAAAGCACCAAAACACGATTTTTGGACACATTGGAGTGTATTGGGTGCGTTCGTGTCAAAAACTCACTTTATTATTCGCGCGGCAAACTTTTGTCAATTAATGTCAATATTGGCATATATTGAGCCCGCACGGCATCTATGTTTTTCCGGAATGAAAATGTTCAAAAAGACCAAAACATGATTTTTGGACATATTGGAGTGTATTGGGTGCGTTAGTAGCAAAAACTCAGTTTTTGACCGGAATGAAAAAGTTCAAAAAGCACCAAAACACGATTTTTTGGACACATTGGAGTGTATCGGGTGCGTTCGTGTCAAATACTCACTTTATTATTCGCGCGGCAAACTTTTGTCAATTAATGTCAATATTGGCATATATTGAGCCCCAACGGGTGCTATGTTTTTGACCGGAATGAAAAAGTTCAAAAAGACCAAAACATGATTTTTGGACATATTGGAGTGTATTGGGTGCGTTCGTAGCAAAAACTCACTTCGTGATTCACGCGATGAACTTTTGTCAATTTATGCCAATATTGGCATATATTGAGCCCCCACGGGTGCGATGTTTTTGACCGGAATGAAAAAGTTCAAAAATCACAAAAACATGATTTTTGGACATATTAGAGTGTATTGTGTGCGTTCGTAGCAAAAACATTAACGAACTTTTGACAATTAATGCGAATAATGGCATATATTGAGCCCCCACGGGTGCTATGTTTTTGACCGGAATGAAAAAGTTCAAAAAGACAAAAACATGATTTTTGGACATATTGGAGTGTATTGGGTGCGTTAGTAGCAAAAACTCAGTTTTTGACCGGAATGAAAAAGTTCAAAAAGCACCAAAACACGATTTTTTGGACAGATTGGAGTGTATTGGGTGCGTTCGTGTCAAAAACTCACTTTGTTATTCGCGCGGCAAACTTTTGTCAATTAATGTCAATATTGGCATATATTGAGCCCCCAAGGCACCCAATATTGGCATATATTGAGCCCCCAGGGGTGCTATGTTTTTGATCGGAATGAAAAAGTTCAAAAAGCACCAAAACACGATTTTTGGACATATTGGAGTGTATTGGGTGCGTTCGTGTCAAAAACTCACTTTGTTATTCGCGCGGCAATCTTTTGTCATTTAATAGTCAATTTTGGCATATATTGAGCCCCCACGGGTGCTATGTTTTTGACCGGAATGAAAAAGTTCAAAAAGACCAAAACATGATTTTTCGACATATTGGAGTGTATTGGGTGCGTTAGTAGCAAAAACTCAGTTTTTGACCGGAATGAAAAAGTTCAAAAAGCACCAAAACACGATTTTTTGGACACATTGGAGTGTATTGGGTGCGTTCGTGTCAAAAACTCACTTTATTATTCGCGCGGCAAACTTTTGTCAATTAATGTCAATATTGGCATATATTGAGCCCCCACGGCACCTATGTTTTTGACCGGAATGAAAATGTTCAAAGAGACCAAAACATGATTTGTGGACATATTGGAGTGTATTGGGTGCGTTCATAGCAAAATCTCGGTTCGTGATTCGCACGGCGAACTTTTGTCAATTAATGCCAATATTGGCACATATTGAGCCCCCACGACTGCGATGTTTTTGACCGGAATGAAAAAGGTCAAAAAGCACCAAAACAATATTTTTGGACATATTGGAGTGTATTGGGTGCGTTCGTAGTAAAAACATTAACGAACTTTTGTCAATTAATGCGAATAATGGCATATATTGAGCCCCCATGGGTGCTGTGTTTTTGACCGGAATGAAAAAGTTCAAAAAGCACCAAAACACGATTTTTGGACACATTGGAGTGTATTGGGTGCGTTCGTGTCAAAAACTCACTTTATTATTCGCGCGGCAAACTTTTGTCAATTAATGTCAATATTGGCATATATTGAGCCCGCACGGCATCTATGTTTTTCCGGAATGAAAATGTTCAAAAAGACCAAAACATGATTTTTGGACATATTGGAGTGTATTGGGTGCGTTAGTAGCAAAAACTCAGTTTTTGACCGGAATGAAAAAGTTCAAAAAGCACCAAAACACGATTTTTTGGACACATTGGAGTGTATCGGGTGCGTTCGTGTCAAATACTCACTTTATTATTCGCGCGGCAAACTTTTGTCAATTAATGTCAATATTGGCATATATTGAGCCCCAACGGGTGCTATGTTTTTGACCGGAATGAAAAAGTTCAAAAAGACCAAAACATGATTTTTGGACATATTGGAGTGTATTGGGTGCGTTCGTAGCAAAAACTCACTTCGTGATTCACGCGATGAACTTTTGTCAATTTATGCCAATATTGGCATATATTGAGCCCCCACGGGTGCGATGTTTTTGACCGGAATGAAAAAGTTCAAAAATCACAAAAACATGATTTTTGGACATATTAGAGTGTATTGTGTGCGTTCGTAGCAAAAACATTAACGAACTTTTGACAATTAATGCGAATAATGGCATATATTGAGCCCCCACGGGTGCTATGTTTTTGACCGGAATGAAAAAGTTCAAAAAGACAAAAACATGATTTTTGGACATATTGGAGTGTATTGGGTGCGTTAGTAGCAAAAACTCAGTTTTTGACCGGAATGAAAAAGTTCAAAAAGCACCAAAACACGATTTTTTGGACAGATTGGAGTGTATTGGGTGCGTTCGTGTCAAAAACTCACTTTGTTATTCGCGCGGCAAACTTTTGTCAATTAATGTCAATATTGGCATATATTGAGCCCCCAAGGCACCCAATATTGGCATATATTGAGCCCCCAGGGGTGCTATGTTTTTGATCGGAATGAAAAAGTTCAAAAAGCACCAAAACACGATTTTTGGACATATTGGAGTGTATTGGGTGCGTTCGTGTCAAAAACTCACTTTGTTATTCGCGCGGCAATCTTTTGTCATTTAATAGTCAATTTTGGCATATATTGAGCCCCCACGGGTGCTATGTTTTTGACCGGAATGAAAAAGTTCAAAAAGACCAAAACATGATTTTTCGACATATTGGAGTGTATTGGGTGCGTTAGTAGCAAAAACTCAGTTTTTGACCGGAATGAAAAAGTTCAAAAAGCACCAAAACACGATTTTTTGGACACATTGGAGTGTATTGGGTGCGTTCGTGTCAAAAACTCACTTTATTATTCGCGCGGCAAACTTTTGTCAATTAATGTCAATATTGGCATATATTGAGCCCCCACGGCACCTATGTTTTTGACCGGAATGAAAATGTTCAAAGAGACCAAAACATGATTTGTGGACATATTGGAGTGTATTGGGTGCGTTCATAGCAAAATCTCGGTTCGTGATTCGCACGGCGAACTTTTGTCAATTAATGCCAATATTGGCACATATTGAGCCCCCACGACTGCGATGTTTTTGACCGGAATGAAAAAGGTCAAAAAGCACCAAAACAATATTTTTGGACATATTGGAGTGTATTGGGTGCGTTCGTAGTAAAAACATTAACGAACTTTTGTCAATTAATGCGAATAATGGCATATATTGAGCCCCCATGGGTGCTGTGTTTTTGACCGGAATGAAAAAGTTCAAAAAGCACCAAAACACGATTTTTGGACACATTGGAGTGTATTGGGTGCGTTCGTGTCAAAAACTCACTTTATTATTCGCGCGGCAAACTTTTGTCAATTAATGTCAATATTGGCATATATTGAGCCCGCACGGCATCTATGTTTTTCCGGAATGAAAATGTTCAAAAAGACCAAAACATGATTTTTGGACATATTGGAGTGTATTGGGTGCGTTAGTAGCAAAAACTCAGTTTTTGACCGGAATGAAAAAGTTCAAAAAGCACCAAAACACGATTTTTTGGACACATTGGAGTGTATCGGGTGCGTTCGTGTCAAATACTCACTTTATTATTCGCGCGGCAAACTTTTGTCAATTAATGTCAATATTGGCATATATTGAGCCCCAACGGGTGCTATGTTTTTGACCGGAATGAAAAAGTTCAAAAAGACCAAAACATGATTTTTGGACATATTGGAGTGTATTGGGTGCGTTCGTAGCAAAAACTCACTTCGTGATTCACGCGATGAACTTTTGTCAATTTATGCCAATATTGGCATATATTGAGCCCCCACGGGTGCGATGTTTTTGACCGGAATGAAAAAGTTCAAAAATCACAAAAACATGATTTTTGGACATATTAGAGTGTATTGTGTGCGTTCGTAGCAAAAACATTAACGAACTTTTGACAATTAATGCGAATAATGGCATATATTGAGCCCCCACGGGTGCTATGTTTTTGACCGGAATGAAAAAGTTCAAAAAGACAAAAACATGATTTTTGGACATATTGGAGTGTATTGGGTGCGTTAGTAGCAAAAACTCAGTTTTTGACCGGAATGAAAAAGTTCAAAAAGCACCAAAACACGATTTTTTGGACAGATTGGAGTGTATTGGGTGCGTTCGTGTCAAAAACTCACTTTGTTATTCGCGCGGCAAACTTTTGTCAATTAATGTCAATATTGGCATATATTGAGCCCCCAAGGCACCCAATATTGGCATATATTGAGCCCCCAGGGGTGCTATGTTTTTGATCGGAATGAAAAAGTTCAAAAAGCACCAAAACACGATTTTTGGACATATTGGAGTGTATTGGGTGCGTTCGTGTCAAAAACTCACTTTGTTATTCGCGCGGCAATCTTTTGTCATTTAATAGTCAATTTTGGCATATATTGAGCCCCCACGGGTGCTATGTTTTTGACCGGAATGAAAAAGTTCAAAAAGACCAAAACATGATTTTTCGACATATTGGAGTGTATTGGGTGCGTTAGTAGCAAAAACTCAGTTTTTGACCGGAATGAAAAAGTTCAAAAAGCACCAAAACACGATTTTTTTGGACACATTGGAGTGTATTGGGTGCGTTCGTGTCAAAAACTCACTTTATTATTCGCGCGGCAAACTTTTGTCAATTAATGTCAATATTGGCATATATTGAGCCCCCACGGCACCTATGTTTTTGACCGGAACGAAAATGTTCAAAGAGACCAAAACATGATTTTTGGACATATTGGAGTGTATTGGGTGCGTTCATAGCAAAATCTCGGTTCGTGATTCGCACGGCGAACTTTTGTCAATTAATGCCAATATTGGCACATATTGAGCCCCCACGACTGCGATGTTTTTGACCGGAATGAAAAAGGTCAAAAAGCACCAAAACAATATTTTTGGACATATTGGAGTGTATTGGGTGCGTTCGTAGTAAAAACATTAACGAACTTTTGTCAATTAATGCGAATAATGGCATATATTGAGCCCCCATGGGTGCTGTGTTTTTGACCGGAATGAAAAAGTTCAAAAAGCACCAAAACACGATTTTTGGACACATTGGAGTGTATTGGGTGCGTTCGTGTCAAAAACTCACTTTATTATTCGCGCGGCAAACTTTTGTCAATTAATGTCAATATTGGCATATATTGAGCCCGCACGGCATCTATGTTTTTCCGGAATGAAAATGTTCAAAAAGACCAAAACATGATTTTTGGACATATTGGAGTGTATTGGGTGCGTTAGTAGCAAAAACTCAGTTTTTGACCGGAATGAAAAAGTTCAAAAAGCACCAAAACACGATTTTTTGGACACATTGGAGTGTATCGGGTGCGTTCGTGTCAAATACTCACTTTATTATTCGCGCGGCAAACTTTTGTCAATTAATGTCAATATTGGCATATATTGAGCCCCCACGGGTGCTATGTTTTTGACCGGAATGAAAAAGTTCAAAAAGACCAAAACATGATTTTTGGACATATTGGAGTGTATTGGGTGCGTTAGTAGCAAAAACTCAGTTTTTGACCGGAATGAAAAAGTTCAAAAAGCACCAAAACACGATTTTTGGACACATTGGAGTGTATTGGGTGCGTTCGTGTCAAAAACTCACTTTATTATTCGCGCGGCAAACTTTTGTCAATTAATGTCAATATTGGAGTGTATTGGGTGCGTTCGTAGCAAAATCTCTGTTCGTGATTCGCACGGCGAACTTTTGTCAATTAGTGCCAATATTGGCACATATTGAGCCCCCACGAGTGCGATGTTTTTGACCGGAATGAAAAAGTTCAAAAAGACCAAAACATGATTTTTGGACATATTGGAGTGTATTGGGTGCGTTTGTAGCAAAAACTCAGTTTTTGACCGAAATGAAAAATTTCAAAAAGCACCAAAACACGATTTTTGGACACATTGGAGTGTATTGGGTGCGTTCGTGTCAAGAACTCACTTTATTATTCGCGCGGCAAACTTTTGTCAATTAATGTCAATATTGGCATATATTGAGCCCCAACGGGTGCTCTGTTTTTGACCGGAATGAAAAAGTTCAAAAAGACCAAAACATGATTTTTGGACATATTGGAGTGTATTGGGTGCGTTCGTAGCAAAAACTCACTTCGTGATTCACGCGATGAACTTTTGTCAATTTATGCCAATATTGGCATATATTGAGCCCCCACGGGTGCGATGTTTTTGACCGGAATGAAAAAGTTCAAAAATCACAAAAACATGATTTTTGGACATATTAGAGTGTATTGTGTGCGTTCGTAGCAAAAACATTAACGAACTTTTGACAATTAATGCGAATAATGGCATATATTGAGCCCCCACGGGTGCTATGTTTTTGACCGGAATGAAAAAGTTCAAAAAGACAAAAACATGATTTTTGGACATATTGGAGTGTATTGGGTGCGTTAGTAGCAAAAACTCAGTTTTTGACCGGAATGAAAAAGTTCAAAAAGCACCAAAACACGATTTTTTGGACAGATTGGAGTGTATTGGGTGCGTTCGTGTCAAAAACTCACTTTGTTATTCGCGCGGCAAACTTTTGTCAATTAATGTCAATATTGGCATATATTGAGCCCCCAAGGCACCCAATATTGGCATATATTGAGCCCCCAGGGGTGCTATGTTTTTGATCGGAATGAAAAAGTTCAAAAAGCACCAAAACACGATTTTTGGACATATTGGAGTGTATTGGGTGCGTTCGTGTCAAAAACTCACTTTGTTATTCGCGCGGCAATCTTTTGTCATTTAATAGTCAATTTTGGCATATATTGAGCCCCCACGGGTGCTATGTTTTTGACCGGAATGAAAAAGTTCAAAAAGACCAAAACATGATTTTTCGACATATTGGAGTGTATTGGGTGCGTTAGTAGCAAAAACTCAGTTTTTGACCGGAATGAAAAAGTTCAAAAAGCACGAAAACACGATTTTTTGGACAGATTGGAGTGTATTGGGTGCGTTCGTGTCAAAAACTCACTTTGTTATTCGCGCGGCAAACTTTTGTCAATTAATGTCAATATTGGCATATATTGAGCCCCCAAGGCACCCAATATTGGCATATATTGAGCCCCCAGGGGTGCTATGTTTTTGATCGGAATGAAAAAGTTCAAAAAGCACCAAAACACGATTTTTGGACATATTGGAGTGTATTGGGTGCGTTCGTGTCAAAAACTCACTTTGTTATTCGCGCGGCAATCTTTTGTCATTTAATAGTCAATTTTGGCATATATTGAGCCCCCACGGGTGCTATGTTTTTGACCGGAATGAAAAAGTTCAAAAAGACCAAAACATGATTTTTGGACATATTGGAGTGTATTGGGTGCGTTAGTAGCAAAAACTCAGTTTTTGACCGGAATGAAAAAGTTCAAAAAGCACCAAAACACGATTTTTTGGACACATTGGAGTGTATTGGGTGCGTTCGTGTCAAAAACTCACTTTATTATTCGCGCGGCAAACTTTTGTCAATTAATGTCAATATTGGCATATATTGAGCCCCCACGGCACCTATGTTTTTGACCGGAATGAAAATGTTCAAAGAGACCAAAACATGATTTTTGGACATATTGGAGTGTATTGGGTGCGTTCATAGCAAAATCTCGGTTCGTGATTCGCACGGCGAACTTTTGTCAATTAATGCCAATATTGGCACATATTGAGCCCCCACGACTGCGATGTTTTTGACCGGAATGAAAAAGGTCAAAAAGCACCAAAACAATATTTTTGGACATATTGGAGTGTATTGGGTGCGTTCGTAGTAAAAACATTAACGAACTTTTGTCAATTAATGCGAATAATGGCATATATTGAGCCCCCATGGGTGCTGTGTTTTTGACCGGAATGAAAAAGTTCAAAAAGCACCAAAACACGATTTTTGGACACATTGGAGTGTATTGGGTGCGTTCGTGTCAAAAACTCACTTTATTATTCGCGCGGCAAACTTTTGTCAATTAATGTCAATATTGGCATATATTGAGCCCGCACGGCATCTATGTTTTTCCGGAATGAAAATGTTCAAAAAGACCAAAACATGATTTTTGGACATATTGGAGTGTATTGGGTGCGTTAGTAGCAAAAACTCAGTTTTTGACCGGAATGAAAAAGTTCAAAAAGCACCAAAACACGATTTTTTGGACACATTGGAGTGTATCGGGTGCGTTCGTGTCAAATACTCACTTATTATTCGCGCGGCAAACTTTTGTCAATTAATGTCAATATTGGCATATATTGAGCCCCCACGGGTGCTATGTTTTTGACCGGAATGAAAAAGTTCAAAAAGACCAAAACATGATTTTTGGACATATTGGAGTGTATTGGGTGCGTTAGTAGCAAAAACTCAGTTTTTGACCGGAATGAAAAAGTTCAAAAAGCACCAAAACACGATTTTTGGACACATTGGAGTGTATTGGGTGCGTTCGTGTCAAAAACTCACTTTATTATTCGCGCGGCAAACTTTTGTCAATTAATGTCAATATTGGAGTGTATTGGGTGCGTTCGTAGCAAAATCTCGGTTCGTGATTCGCACGGCGAACTTTTGTCAATTAGTGCCAATATTGGCACATATTGAGCCCCCACGAGTGCGATGTTTTTGACCGGAATGAAAAAGTTCAAAAAGACCAAAACATGATTTTTGGACATATTGGAGTGTATTGGGTGCGTTTGTAGCAAAAACTCAGTTTTTGACCGAAATGAAAAATTTCAAAAAGCACCAAAACACGATTTTTGGACACATTGGAGTGTATTGGGTGCGTTCGTGTCAAGAACTCACTTTATTATTCGCGCGGCAAACTTTTGTCAATTAATGTCAATATTGGCATATATTGAGCCCCAACGGGTGCTCTGTTTTTGACCGGAATGAAAAAGTTCAAAAAGACCAAAACATGATTTTTGGACATATTGGAGTGTATTGGGTGCGTTCGTAGCAAAAACTCACTTCGTGATTCACGCGATGAACTTTTGTCAATTTATGCCAATATTGGCATATATTGAGCCCCCACGGGTGCGATGTTTTTGACCGGAATGAAAAAGTTCAAAAATCACAAAAACATGATTTTTGGACATATTAGAGTGTATTGTGTGCGTTCGTAGCAAAAACATTAACGAACTTTTGACAATTAATGCGAATAATGGCATATATTGAGCCCCCACGGGTGCTATGTTTTTGACCGGAATGAAAAAGTTCAAAAAGACAAAAACATGATTTTTGGACATATTGGAGTGTATTGGGTGCGTTAGTAGCAAAAACTCAGTTTTTGACCGGAATGAAAAAGTTCAAAAAGCACCAAAACACGATTTTTTGGACAGATTGGAGTGTATTGGGTGCGTTCGTGTCAAAAACTCACTTTGTTATTCGCGCGGCAAACTTTTGTCAATTAATGTCAATATTGGCATATATTGAGCCCCCAAGGCACCCAATATTGGCATATATTGAGCCCCCAGGGGTGCTATGTTTTTGATCGGAATGAAAAAGTTCAAAAAGCACCAAAACACGATTTTTGGACATATTGGAGTGTATTGGGTGCGTTCGTGTCAAAAACTCACTTTGTTATTCGCGCGGCAATCTTTTGTCATTTAATAGTCAATTTTGGCATATATTGAGCCCCCACGGGTGCTATGTTTTTGACCGGAATGAAAAAGTTCAAAAAGACCAAAACATGATTTTTCGACATATTGGAGTGTATTGGGTGCGTTAGTAGCAAAAACTCAGTTTTTGACCGGAATGAAAAAGTTCAAAAAGCACGAAAACACGATTTTTTGGACAGATTGGAGTGTATTGGGTGCGTTCGTGTCAAAAACTCACTTTGTTATTCGCGCGGCAAACTTTTGTCAATTAATGTCAATATTGGCATATATTGAGCCCCCAAGGCACCCAATATTGGCATATATTGAGCCCCCAGGGGTGCTATGTTTTTGATCGGAATGAAAAAGTTCAAAAAGCACCAAAACACGATTTTTGGACATATTGGAGTGTATTGGGTGCGTTCGTGTCAAAAACTCACTTTGTTATTCGCGCGGCAATCTTTTGTCATTTAATAGTCAATTTTGGCATATATTGAGCCCCCACGGGTGCTATGTTTTTGACCGGAATGAAAAAGTTCAAAAAGACCAAAACATGATTTTTGGACATATTGGAGTGTATTGGGTGCGTTAGTAGCAAAAACTCAGTTTTTGACCGGAATGAAAAAGTTCAAAAAGCACCAAAACACGATTTTTTGGACACATTGGAGTGTATTGGGTGCGTTCGTGTCAAAAACTCACTTTATTATTCGCGCGGCAAACTTTTGTCAATTAATGTCAATATTGGCATATATTGAGCCCCCACGGCACCTATGTTTTTGACCGGAATGAAAATGTTCAAAGAGACCAAAACATGATTTTTGGACATATTGGAGTGTATTGGGTGCGTTCATAGCAAAATCTCGGTTCGTGATTCGCACGGCGAACTTTTGTCAATTAATGCCAATATTGGCACATATTGAGCCCCCACGACTGCGATGTTTTTGACCGGAATGAAAAAGGTCAAAAAGCACCAAAACAATATTTTTGGACATATTGGAGTGTATTGGGTGCGTTCGTAGTAAAAACATTAACGAACTTTTGTCAATTAATGCGAATAATGGCATATATTGAGCCCCCATGGGTGCTGTGTTTTTGACCGGAATGAAAAAGTTCAAAAAGCACCAAAACACGATTTTTGGACACATTGGAGTGTATTGGGTGCGTTCGTGTCAAAAACTCACTTTATTATTCGCGCGGCAAACTTTTGTCAATTAATGTCAATATTGGCATATATTGAGCCCGCACGGCATCTATGTTTTTCCGGAATGAAAATGTTCAAAAAGACCAAAACATGATTTTTGGACATATTGGAGTGTATTGGGTGCGTTAGTAGCAAAAACTCAGTTTTTGACCGGAATGAAAAAGTTCAAAAAGCACCAAAACACGATTTTTTGGACACATTGGAGTGTATCGGGTGCGTTCGTGTCAAATACTCACTTTATTATTCGCGCGGCAAACTTTTGTCAATTAATGTCAATATTGGCATATATTGAGCCCCAACGGGTGCTATGTTTTTGACCGGAATGAAAAAGTTCAAAAAGACCAAAACATGATTTTTGGACATATTGGAGTGTATTGGGTGCGTTCGTAGCAAAAACTCACTTCGTGATTCACGCGATGAACTTTTGTCAATTTATGCCAATATTGGCATATATTGAGCCCCCACGGGTGCGATGTTTTTGACCGGAATGAAAAAGTTCAAAAATCACAAAAACATGATTTTTGGACATATTAGAGTGTATTGTGTGCGTTCGTAGCAAAAACATTAACGAACTTTTGACAATTAATGCGAATAATGGCATATATTGAGCCCCCACGGGTGCTATGTTTTTGACCGGAATGAAAAAGTTCAAAAAGACAAAAACATGATTTTTGGACATATTGGAGTGTATTGGGTGCGTTAGTAGCAAAAACTCAGTTTTTGACCGGAATGAAAAAGTTCAAAAAGCACCAAAACACGATTTTTTGGACAGATTGGAGTGTATTGGGTGCGTTCGTGTCAAAAACTCACTTTGTTATTCGCGCGGCAAACTTTTGTCAATTAATGTCAATATTGGCATATATTGAGCCCCCAAGGCACCCAATATTGGCATATATTGAGCCCCCAGGGGTGCTATGTTTTTGATCGGAATGAAAAAGTTCAAAAAGCACCAAAACACGATTTTTGGACATATTGGAGTGTATTGGGTGCGTTCGTGTCAAAAACTCACTTTGTTATTCGCGCGGCAATCTTTTGTCATTTAATAGTCAATTTTGGCATATATTGAGCCCCCACGGGTGCTATGTTTTTGACCGGAATGAAAAAGTTCAAAAAGACCAAAACATGATTTTTCGACATATTGGAGTGTATTGGGTGCGTTAGTAGCAAAAACTCAGTTTTTGACCGGAATGAAAAAGTTCAAAAAGCACCAAAACACGATTTTTTGGACACATTGGAGTGTATTGGGTGCGTTCGTGTCAAAAACTCACTTTATTATTCGCGCGGCAAACTTTTGTCAATTAATGTCAATATTGGCATATATTGAGCCCCCACGGCACCTATGTTTTTGACCGGAACGAAAATGTTCAAAGAGACCAAAACATGATTTTTGGACATATTGGAGTGTATTGGGTGCGTTCATAGCAAAATCTCGGTTCGTGATTCGCACGGCGAACTTTTGTCAATTAATGCCAATATTGGCACATATTGAGCCCCCACGACTGCGATGTTTTTGACCGGAATGAAAAAGGTCAAAAAGCACCAAAACAATATTTTTGGACATATTGGAGTGTATTGGGTGCGTTCGTAGTAAAAACATTAACGAACTTTTGTCAATTAATGCGAATAATGGCATATATTGAGCCCCCATGGGTGCTGTGTTTTTGACCGGAATGAAAAAGTTCAAAAAGCACCAAAACACGATTTTTGGACACATTGGAGTGTATTGGGTGCGTTCGTGTCAAAAACTCACTTTATTATTCGCGCGGCAAACTTTTGTCAATTAATGTCAATATTGGCATATATTGAGCCCGCACGGCATCTATGTTTTTCCGGAATGAAAATGTTCAAAAAGACCAAAACATGATTTTTGGACATATTGGAGTGTATTGGGTGCGTTAGTAGCAAAAACTCAGTTTTTGACCGGAATGAAAAAGTTCAAAAAGCACCAAAACACGATTTTTTGGACACATTGGAGTGTATCGGGTGCGTTCGTGTCAAATACTCACTTTATTATTCGCGCGGCAAACTTTTGTCAATTAATGTCAATATTGGCATATATTGAGCCCCCACGGGTGCTATGTTTTTGACCGGAATGAAAAAGTTCAAAAAGACCAAAACATGATTTTTGGACATATTGGAGTGTATTGGGTGCGTTAGTAGCAAAAACTCAGTTTTTGACCGGAATGAAAAAGTTCAAAAAGCACCAAAACACGATTTTTGGACACATTGGAGTGTATTGGGTGCGTTCGTGTCAAAAACTCACTTTATTATTCGCGCGGCAAACTTTTGTCAATTAATGTCAATATTGGAGTGTATTGGGTGCGTTCGTAGCAAAATCTCTGTTCGTGATTCGCACGGCGAACTTTTGTCAATTAGTGCCAATATTGGCACATATTGAGCCCCCACGAGTGCGATGTTTTTGACCGGAATGAAAAAGTTCAAAAAGACCAAAACATGATTTTTGGACATATTGGAGTGTATTGGGTGCGTTTGTAGCAAAAACTCAGTTTTTGACCGAAATGAAAAATTTCAAAAAGCACCAAAACACGATTTTTGGACACATTGGAGTGTATTGGGTGCGTTCGTGTCAAGAACTCACTTTATTATTCGCGCGGCAAACTTTTGTCAATTAATGTCAATATTGGCATATATTGAGCCCCAACGGGTGCTCTGTTTTTGACCGGAATGAAAAAGTTCAAAAAGACCAAAACATGATTTTTGGACATATTGGAGTGTATTGGGTGCGTTCGTAGCAAAAACTCACTTCGTGATTCACGCGATGAACTTTTGTCAATTTATGCCAATATTGGCATATATTGAGCCCCCACGGGTGCGATGTTTTTGACCGGAATGAAAAAGTTCAAAAATCACAAAAACATGATTTTTGGACATATTAGAGTGTATTGTGTGCGTTCGTAGCAAAAACATTAACGAACTTTTGACAATTAATGCGAATAATGGCATATATTGAGCCCCCACGGGTGCTATGTTTTTGACCGGAATGAAAAAGTTCAAAAAGACAAAAACATGATTTTTGGACATATTGGAGTGTATTGGGTGCGTTAGTAGCAAAAACTCAGTTTTTGACCGGAATGAAAAAGTTCAAAAAGCACCAAAACACGATTTTTTGGACAGATTGGAGTGTATTGGGTGCGTTCGTGTCAAAAACTCACTTTGTTATTCGCGCGGCAAACTTTTGTCAATTAATGTCAATATTGGCATATATTGAGCCCCCAAGGCACCCAATATTGGCATATATTGAGCCCCCAGGGGTGCTATGTTTTTGATCGGAATGAAAAAGTTCAAAAAGCACCAAAACACGATTTTTGGACATATTGGAGTGTATTGGGTGCGTTCGTGTCAAAAACTCACTTTGTTATTCGCGCGGCAATCTTTTGTCATTTAATAGTCAATTTTGGCATATATTGAGCCCCCACGGGTGCTATGTTTTTGACCGGAATGAAAAAGTTCAAAAAGACCAAAACATGATTTTTCGACATATTGGAGTGTATTGGGTGCGTTAGTAGCAAAAACTCAGTTTTTGACCGGAATGAAAAAGTTCAAAAAGCACGAAAACACGATTTTTTGGACAGATTGGAGTGTATTGGGTGCGTTCGTGTCAAAAACTCACTTTGTTATTCGCGCGGCAAACTTTTGTCAATTAATGTCAATATTGGCATATATTGAGCCCCCAAGGCACCCAATATTGGCATATATTGAGCCCCCAGGGGTGCTATGTTTTTGATCGGAATGAAAAAGTTCAAAAAGCACCAAAACACGATTTTTGGACATATTGGAGTGTATTGGGTGCGTTCGTGTCAAAAACTCACTTTGTTATTCGCGCGGCAATCTTTTGTCATTTAATAGTCAATTTTGGCATATATTGAGCCCCCACGGGTGCTATGTTTTTGACCGGAATGAAAAAGTTCAAAAAGACCAAAACATGATTTTTGGACATATTGGAGTGTATTGGGTGCGTTAGTAGCAAAAACTCAGTTTTTGACCGGAATGAAAAAGTTCAAAAAGCACCAAAACACGATTTTTTGGACACATTGGAGTGTATTGGGTGCGTTCGTGTCAAAAACTCACTTTATTATTCGCGCGGCAAACTTTTGTCAATTAATGTCAATATTGGCATATATTGAGCCCCCACGGCACCTATGTTTTTGACCGGAATGAAAATGTTCAAAGAGACCAAAACATGATTTTTGGACATATTGGAGTGTATTGGGTGCGTTCATAGCAAAATCTCGGTTCGTGATTCGCACGGCGAACTTTTGTCAATTAATGCCAATATTGGCACATATTGAGCCCCCACGACTGCGATGTTTTTGACCGGAATGAAAAAGGTCAAAAAGCACCAAAACAATATTTTTGGACATATTGGAGTGTATTGGGTGCGTTCGTAGTAAAAACATTAACGAACTTTTGTCAATTAATGCGAATAATGGCATATATTGAGCCCCCATGGGTGCTGTGTTTTTGACCGGAATGAAAAAGTTCAAAAAGCACCAAAACACGATTTTTGGACACATTGGAGTGTATTGGGTGCGTTCGTGTCAAAAACTCACTTTATTATTCGCGCGGCAAACTTTTGTCAATTAATGTCAATATTGGCATATATTGAGCCCGCACGGCATCTATGTTTTTCCGGAATGAAAATGTTCAAAAAGACCAAAACATGATTTTTGGACATATTGGAGTGTATTGGGTGCGTTAGTAGCAAAAACTCAGTTTTTGACCGGAATGAAAAAGTTCAAAAAGCACCAAAACACGATTTTTTGGACACATTGGAGTGTATCGGGTGCGTTCGTGTCAAATACTCACTTATTATTCGCGCGGCAAACTTTTGTCAATTAATGTCAATATTGGCATATATTGAGCCCCCACGGGTGCTATGTTTTTGACCGGAATGAAAAAGTTCAAAAAGACCAAAACATGATTTTTGGACATATTGGAGTGTATTGGGTGCGTTAGTAGCAAAAACTCAGTTTTTGACCGGAATGAAAAAGTTCAAAAAGCACCAAAACACGATTTTTGGACACATTGGAGTGTATTGGGTGCGTTCGTGTCAAAAACTCACTTTATTATTCGCGCGGCAAACTTTTGTCAATTAATGTCAATATTGGAGTGTATTGGGTGCGTTCGTAGCAAAATCTCGGTTCGTGATTCGCACGGCGAACTTTTGTCAATTAGTGCCAATATTGGCACATATTGAGCCCCCACGAGTGCGATGTTTTTGACCGGAATGAAAAAGTTCAAAAAGACCAAAACATGATTTTTGGACATATTGGAGTGTATTGGGTGCGTTTGTAGCAAAAACTCAGTTTTTGACCGAAATGAAAAATTTCAAAAAGCACCAAAACACGATTTTTGGACACATTGGAGTGTATTGGGTGCGTTCGTGTCAAGAACTCACTTTATTATTCGCGCGGCAAACTTTTGTCAATTAATGTCAATATTGGCATATATTGAGCCCCAACGGGTGCTATGTTTTTGACCGGAATGAAAAAGTTCAAAAAGACCAAAACATGATTTTTGGACATATTCGAGTGTATTGTGTGCGTTCGTAGCAAAAACATTAACGAACTTTTGACAATTAATGCGAATAATGGCATATATTGAGCCCCCACGGGTGCTATGTTTTTGACCGGAATGAAAAAGTTCAAAAAGACAAAAACATGATTTTTGGACATATTGGAGTGTATTGGGTGCGTTAGTAGCAAAAACTCAGTTTTTGAACGGAATGAAAAAGTTCAAAAAGCACCAAAACACGATTTTTGGACACATTGGAGTGTATTGGGTGCGTTCGTGTCAAAAACTCACTTTGTTATTCTCGCGGCAAACTATTTTCAATTAATGTCAATATTGGCATATATTGAGCCCCCACGGGTGCTATGCTTTTGACCGGAATGAAAAAGTTTAAAAAGACCAAAACATGATTTTTGGACATATTGGAGTGTATTGGGTGCGTTTGTAGCAAAAACTCACTTTGTTATTCTCGCGGCAAACTATTTTCAATTAATGTCAATATTGGCATATATTGAGCCCCCACGGGTGCTATGCTTTTGACCGGAATGAAAAAGTTTAAAAAGACCAAAACACGATTTTTGGACACATTGGAGTGTATTGGGTGCGTTCGTGTCAAAAACTCACTTTGTTATTCTCGCGGCAAACTATTTTCAATTAATGTCAATATTGGCATATATTGAGCCCCCACGGGTGCTATGCTTTTGACCGGAATGAAAAAGTTTAAAAAGACCAAAACACGATTTTTGGACACATTGGAGTGTATTGGCTGCGTTCGTGTCAAAAACTCACTTTGTTATTCGCGCGGCAATCTTTTGTCATTTAATGTCAATATTGGCATATATTGAGCCCCCACGGGTGCTATGTTTTTGACCGGAATGAAAATGTTCGAAAAGACCAAAACATGATTTTTGGACATATTGGAGTGTATTGGGTGCGTTAGTAGCAAAAACTCAGTTTTTGACCGGAATGAAAAAGTTCAAAAAGCACCAAAACACGATTTTTTGGACACATTGGAGTGTATCGGGTGCGTTCGTGTCAAATACTCACTTTATTATTCGCGCGGCAAACTTTTGTCAATTAATGTCAATATTGGCATATATTGAGCCCCCACGGCACCTATGTTTTTACCGGAATGAAAATGTTCAAAAAGACCAAAACATGATTTTTGGACATATTGGAGTGTATTGGGTGCGTTAGTAGCAAAAACTCAGTTTTTGACCGGAATGAAAAAGTTCAAAAAGCACCAAAACACGATTTTTGGACACATTGGAGTGTATTGGGTGCGTTCGTGTCAAAAACTCACTTTATTATTCGCGCGGCAAACTTTTGTCAATTAATGTCAATATTGGAGTGTATTGGGTGCGTTCGTAGCAAAATCTCGGTTCGTGATTCGCACGGCGAACTTTTGTCAATTAGTGCCAATATTGGCACATATTGAGCCCCCACGAGTGCGATGTTTTTGACCGGAATGAAAAAGTTCAAAAAGACCAAAACATGATTTTTGGACATATTGGAGTGTATTGGGTGCGTTTGTAGCAAAAACTCAGTTTTTGACCGAAATGAAAAATTTCAAAAAGCACCAAAACACGATTTTTGGACACATTGGAGTGTATTGGGTGCGTTCGTGTCAAGAACTCACTTTATTATTCGCGCGGCAAACTTTGGTCAATTAATGTCAATATTGGCATATATTGAGCCCCAACGGGTGCTATGTTTTTGACCGGAATGAAAAAGTTCAAAAAGACCAAAACATGATTTTTGGACATATTCGAGTGTATTGTGTGCGTTCGTAGCAAAAACATTAACGAACTTTTGACAATTAATGCGAATAATGGCATATATTGAGCCCCCACGGGTGCTATGTTTTTGACCGGAATGAAAAAGTTCAAAAAGACAAAAACATGATTTTTGGACATATTGGAGTGTATTGGGTGCGTTAGTAGCAAAAACTCAGTTTTTGACCGGAATGAAAAAGTTCAAAAAGCACCAAAACACGATTTTTTGGACAGATTGGAGTGTATTGGGTGCGTTCGTGTCAAAAACTCACTTTGTTATTCGCGCGGCAAACTTTTGTCAATTAATGTCAATATTGGCATATATTGAGCCCCCACGGGTGCTATGTTTTTGACCGGAATGAAAAAGTTCAAAAAGACCAAAACATGATTTTTCGACATATTGGAGTGTATTGGGTACGTTAGTAGCAAAAACTCAGTTTTTGACCGGAATGAAAAAGTTCAAAAAGCACCAAAACACGATTTTTGGACACATTGGAGTGTATTGGGTGCGTTCGTAGCAAAAACTCACTTTATTATTCGCGCGGCAAACTTTTGTCAATTAATGTCAATAGTGGCATATATTGAGCCCCCACGGGTGCGATGTTTTTGACCGGAATGAAAAAGTTCAAAAAGCACAAAAACACGATTTTTGGACACATTGGAGTGTATTGGGTGCGTTCGTGTCAAAAACTCACTTTATTATTCGCGCGGCAAACTTTTGTCAATTAATGTTAATATTGGCATATATTGAGCCCCCACGGCACCTATGTTTTTGACCGGAATGAAAATGTTCAAAAAGACCAAAACATGATTTTTGGACATATTGGAGTGTATTGGGTGCGTTCGTGGCAAAAACTCAGTTCGTGATTCGCACGGCGAACTTTTGTCAATTAATGCCAATATTGGCACATAATGAGCCCCCACGAGTGCGATGTTTTTGACCGGAATGAAAATGTTCAAAAAGACCAAAACATGATTTTTGGACATATTGGAGTGTATTGGGTGCGTTCGTAGCAAAAACTCACTTCGTGATTCTCGCGATGAACTTTTGTCAATTTATGCCAATATTGGCATATATTGAGCCCCCACGGGTGCAATGTTTTTGACCGGAATGAAAAAGTTCAAAAATCACAAAAACATGATTTTTGGACAAATTGGAGTGTATTGTGTGCGTTCGTAGCAAAAACATTAACGAACTTTTGTCAATTAATGCGAATAATGGCATATATTGAGCCCCCACGGGCGCTATGTTTTTGACCGGAATGAAAAAGTTCAAAAAGACAAAAACATGATTTTTGGACATATTGGAGTGTATTGGGTGCGTTAGTAGCAAAAACTCAGTTTTTGAACGGAATGAAAAAGTTCAAAAAGCACCAAAACACGATTTTTGGACACATTGGAGTGTATTGGGTGCGTTCGTGTCAAAAACTCACTTTGTTATTCTCGCGGCAAACTATTTTCAATTAATGTCAATATTGGCATATATTGAGCCCCCACGGGTGCTATGCTTTTGACCGGAATGAAAAAGTTTAAAAAGACCAAAACATGATTTTTGGACATATTGGAGTGTATTGGGTGCGTTTGTAGCAAAAACTCACTTTGTTATTCGCGCGGCAATCTTTTGTCATTTAATGTCAATATTGGCATATATTGAGCCCCCACGGGTGCTATGCTTTTGACCGGAATGAAAAAGTTTAAAAAGACCAAAACATGATTTTTGGACATATTGGAGTGTATTGAGTGCGTTTGTAGCAAAAACTCACTTTGTTATTCTCGCGGCAAACTATTTTCAATTAATGTCAATATTGGCATATATTGAGCCCCCACGGGTGCTATGCTTTTGACCGGAATGAAAAAGTTCAAAAATCACAAAAACATGATTTTTGGACAAATTGGAGTGTATTGTGTGCGTTCGTAGCAAAAACATTAACGAACTTTTGTCAATTAATGCGAATAATGGCATATATTGAGCCCCCACGGGTGCTATGTTTTTGACCGGAATGAAAAAGTTCAAAAAGACAAAAACATGATTTTTGGACATATTGGAGTGTATTGGGTGCGTTAGTAGCAAAAACTCAGTTTTTGAACGGAATGAAAAAGTTCAAAAAGCACCAAAACACGATTTTTGGACACATTGGAGTGTATTGGGTGCGTTCGTGTCAAAAACTCACTTTGTTATTCTCGCGGCAAACTATTTTCAATTAATGTCAATATTGGCATATATTGAGCCCCCACGGGTGCTATGCTTTTGACCGGAATGAAAAAGTTTAAAAAGACCAAAACACGATTTTTGGACACATTGGAGTGTATTGGCTGCGTTCGTGTCAAAAACTCACTTTGTTATTCGCGCGGCAATCTTTTGTCATTTAATGTCAATATTGGCATATATTGGGCCCCCACGGGTGCTATGTTTTTGACCGGAATGAAAATGTTCAAAAAGACCAAAACATGATTTTTGGACATATTGGAGTGTATTGGGTGCGTTCGTAGCAAAATCTCGGTTCGTGATTCGCACGGCGAACTTTTGTCAATTAATGCCAATATTGGCACATATTGAGCCCCCACGAGTGCGATGTTTTTGACCGGAATGAAAAAGTTCAAAAAGACCAAAACATGATTTTTGGACATATTGGAGTGTATTGGGTGCGTTTGTAGCAAAAACTCAGTTTTTGACCGAAATGAAAAATTTCAAAAAGCACCAAAACACGATTTTTGGACACATTGGAGGGTATTGGGTGCGTTCGTGTCAAGAACTCACTTTATTATTCGCGCGGCAAACTTTTGTCAATTAATGTCAATATTGGCATATATTGAGCCCCCACGGGTGCTATGTTTTTGACCGGAATGAAAAAGTTCAAAAAGACCAAAACATGATTTTTGGACATATTGGAGTGTATTGGGTGCGTTCGTAGCAAAAACTCACTTCGTGATTCACGCGATGAACTTTTGTCAATTTATGCCAATATTGTCATATATTGAGCCCCCACGGGTGCGATGTTTTTGACCGGAATGAAAAAGTTCAAAAATCACAAAAACATGATTTTTGGACATATTGGAGTGTATTGTGTGCGTTCGTAGCAAAAACATTAACGAACTTTTGACAATTAATGCGAATAATGGCATATATTGAGCCCCCACGGGTGCTATGTTTTTGACCGGAATGAAAAAGTTCAAAAAGACAAAAACATGATTTTTGGACATATTGGAGTGTATTGGGTGCGTTAGTAGCAAAAACTCAGTTTGTGACCGGAATGAAAAAGTTCAAAAAGTTCCAAAACACGATTTTTTGCACAGATTGGAGTGTATTGGGTGCGTTCGTGTCAAAAACTCACGTTGTTATTCGCGCGGCAAATTTTTGTCAATTAATGTCAATATTGGCATATATTGAGCCCCCACGGCACCCAATATTGGCATATATTGAGCCCCCACGGGTGCTATGTTTTTGACCGGAATAAAAAAGTTCGAAAAGCACCAAAACAAGATTTTTGGACATATTGGAGTGTATTGGGGGCGTTCGTGGCAAAAACATTAACGATCTTTTGTCAAATAATGCAAATAATGGCATATATTGAGCCCCCACGGGTGCGATGTTTTAGACCGGAATGAAAAAGTTCAAAAATCACAAAAACATGATTTTTGGACATATTGGAGTGTATTGTGTGTGTTCGGCAAAAACATTAACGAACTTTTGTCAAATAATGCCAATAATGGCATATATTGAGCCCCCACGGGTGCGATGTTTTTCACCGGAATGAAAAAGTTCAAAAAGACCAAAACATGATTTTTGGACATATTGGAGTGTATTGGGTGCGTTAGTAGCAAAAACTCAGTTTTTGACCGGAATGAAAAAGTTCAAAAAGCACCAAAACACGATTTTTTGGACAGATTGGAGTGTATTGGGCGTGTTCGTGTCAAAAACTCACTTTGTTATTCGCGCGGCAAACTTTTGTCAATTAATGTCAATATTGGCATATATTGAGCCCCCAAGGCACCCAATATTGGCATATATTGAGCCCCCAGGGGTGCTATGTTTTTGATCGGAATGAAAAAGTTCAAAAAGCACCAAAACACGATTTTTGGACATATTGGAGTGTATTGGGTGCGTTCGTGTCAAAAACTCACTTTGTTATTCGCGCGGCAATCTTTTGTCATTTAATAGTCAATTTTGGCATATATTGAGCCCCCACGGGTGCTATGTTTTTGACCGGAATGAAAAAGTTCAAAAAGACAAAAACATGATTTTTGGACATATTGGAGTGTATTGGGTGCATTAGTAGCAAAAACTCAGTTTTTGACCGGAATGAAAAAGTTCAAAAAGTTCCAAAACACGATTTTTTGCACAGATTGGAGTGTATTGGGTGCGTTCGTGTCAAAAACTCACGTTGTTATTCGCGCGGCAAACTTTTGTCAATTAATGTCAATATTGGCATATATTGAGCCCCCACGGCACCCAATATTGGCATATATTGAGCCCCCACGGGTGCTATGTTTTTGACCGGAATAAAAAAGTTCGAAAAGCACCAAAACAAGATTTTTGGACATATTGGAGTGTATTGGGGGCGTTCGTGGCAAAAACATTAACGATCTTTTGTCAAATAATGCAAATAATGGCATATATTGAGCCCCCACGGGTGCGATGTTTTTGACCGGAATGAAAAAGTTCAAAAATCACAAAAACATGATTTTTGGACATATTGGAGTGTATTGTGTGTGTTCGTAGCAAAAACATTAACGAACTTTTGTCAATTAGTGCGAATAATGGCATATATTGAGCCCCCACGGGTGCTATGTTTTTGACCGGAATGAAAAAGTTCGAAAAGACAAAAACATGATTTTTGGACATATTGGAGTGTATTGGGTGCGTTAGTAGCAAAAACTCAGTTTTTGACCGGAATGAAAAAGTTCAAAAAGCACCAAAACACGATTTTTGGACACATTGGAGTGTATTGGGTGCGTTCTTGTCAAAAACTCACATTGTTATTCGCGCGGCAAACTTTTGTCAATTAATGTCAATATTGGCATATATTGAGCCCCCACGGCACCCAATATTGGCATATATTGAGCCCCCACGGGTGCTATGTTTTTGACCGGAATAAAAAAGTTCGAAAAGCACCAAAACAAGATTTTTGGACATATTGGAGTGTATTGGGGGCGTTCGTGGCAAAAACATTAACGATCTTTTGTCAAATAATGCAAATAATGGCATATACTGAGCCCCCACGGGTGCGATGTTTTAGACCGGAATGAAAAAGTTCAAAAATCACAAAAACATGATTTTTGGACATATTGGAGTGTATTGTGTGTGTTCGTAGCAAAAACATTAACGAACTTTTGTCAAATAATGCCAATAATGGCATATATTGAGCCCCCACGGGTGCGATGTTTTTCACCGGAATGAAAAAGTTCAAAAAGACCAAAACATGATTTTTGGACATATTGGAGTGTATTGGGTGCGTTAGTAGCAAAAACTCAGTTTTTGACCGGAATGAAAAAGTTCAAAAAGCACCAAAACACGATTTTTTGGACAGATTGGAGTGTATTGGGTGCGTTCGTGTCAAAAACTCACTTTGTTATTCGCGCGGCAAACTTTTGTCAATTAATGTCAATATTGGCATATATTGAGCCCCCAAGGCACCCAATATTGGCATATATTGAGCCCCCAGGGGTGCTATGTTTTTGATCGGAATGAAAAAGTTCAAAAAGCACCAAAACACGATTTTTGGACATATTGGAGTGTATTGGGTGCGTTCGTGTCAAAAACTCACTTTGTTATTCGCGCGGCAATCTTTTGTCATTTAATAGTCAATTTTGGCATATATTGAGCCCCCACGGGTGCTATGTTTTTGACCGGAATGAAAAAGTTCAAAAAGACCAAAACATGATTTTTGGACATATTGGAGTGTATTGGGTGCGTTCGTAGCAAAAACTCACTTCGTGATTCACGCGATGAACTTTTGTCAATTTATGCCAATATTGTCATATATTGAGCCCCCACGGGTGCGATGTTTTTGACCGGAATGAAAAAGTTCAAAAATCACAAAAACATGATTTTTGGACATATTGGAGTGTATTGTGTGCGTTCGTAGCAAAAACATTAACGAACTTTTGACAATTAATGCGAATAATGGCATATATTGAGCCCCCACGGGTGCTATGTTTTTGACCGGAATGAAAAAGTTCAAAAAGACAAAAACATGATTTTTGGACATATTGGAGTGTATTGGGTGCATTAGTAGCAAAAACTCAGTTTTTGACCAGAATGAAAAAGTTCAAAAAGTTCCAAAACACGATTTTTTGCACAGATTGGAGTGTATTGGGTGCGTTCGTGTCAAAAACTCACGTTGTTCTTCGCGCGGCAAACTTTTGTCAATTAATGTCAATATTGGCATATATTGAGCCCCCACGGCACCCAATATTGGCATATATTGAGCCCCCACGGGTGCTATGTTTTTGACCGGAATAAAAAAGTTCGAAAAGCACCAAAACAAGATTTTTGGACATATTGGAGTGTATTGGGGGCGTTCGTGGCAAAAACATTAACGATCTTTTGTCAAATAATGCAAATAATGGCATATATTGAGCCCCCACGGGTGCGATGTTTTTGACCGGAATGAAAAAGTTCAAAAATCACAAAAACATGATTTTTGGACATATTGGAGTGTATTGTGTGTGTTCGTAGCAAAAACATTAACGAACTTTTGTCAATTAGTGCGAATAATGGCATATATTGAGCCCCCACGGGTGCTATGTTTTTGACCGGAATGAAAAAGTTCGAAAAGACAAAAACATGATTTTTGGACATATTGGAGTGTATTGGGTGCGTTAGTAGCAAAAACTCAGTTTTTGACCGGAATGAAAAAGTTCAAAAAGCACCAAAACACGATTTTTTGGACAGATTGGAGTGTATTGGGTGCGTTCGTGTCGAAAACTCACTTTGTTATTCGCGCGGCAAACTTTTGTCAATTAATGTCAATATTGGCATATATTGAGCCCCCAAGGCACCCAATATTGGCATATATTGAGCCCCCAGGGGTGCTATGTTTTTGATCGGAATGAAAAAGTTCAAAAAGCACCAAAACACGATTTTTGGACATATTGGAGTGTATTGGGTGCGTTCGTGTCAAAAACTCACTTTGTTATTCGCGCGGCAATCTTTTGTCATTTAATAGTCAATTTTGGCATATATTGAGCCCCCACGGGTGCTATGTTTTTGACCGGAATGAAAAAGTTCAAAAAGACCAAAACATGAATTTTGGACATATTGGAGTGTATTGGGTGCGTTAGTAGCAAAAACTCAGTTTTTGACCGGAATGAAAAAGTTCAAAAAGCACCAAAACACGATTTTTTGGACAGATTGGAGTGTATTGGGTGCGTTCGTGTCGAAAGCTCACTTTGTTATTCGCGCGGCAAACTTTTGTCAATTAATGTCAATATTGGCATATATTGAGCCCCCAAGGCACCCAATATTGGCATATATTGAGCCCCCAGGGGTGCTATGTTTTTGATCGGAATGAAAAAGTTCAAAAAGCACCAAAACACGATTTTTGGACATATTGGAGTGTATTGGGTGCGTTCGTGTCAAAAACTCACTTTGTTATTCGCGCGGCAATCTTTTGTCATTTAATAGTCAATTTTGGCATATATTGAGCCCCCACGGGTGCTATGTTTTTGACCGGAATGAAAAAGTTCAAAAAGACCAAAACATGAATTTTGGACATATTGGAGTGTATTGGGTGCGTTAGTAGCAAAAACTCAGTTTTTGACCGGAATGAAAAAGTTCAAAAAGCACCAAAACACGATTTTTTGGACAGATTGGAGTGTATTGGGTGCGTTCGTGTCGAAAGCTCACTTTGTTATTCGCGCGGCAAACTTTTGTCAATTAATGTCAATATTGGCATATATTGAGCCCCCAAGGCACCCAATATTGGCATATATTGAGCCCCCAGGGGTGCTATGTTTTTGATCGGAATGAAAAAGTTCAAAAAGCACCAAAACACGATTTTTGGACATATTGGAGTGTATTGGGTGCGTTCGTGTCAAAAACTCACTTTGTTATTCGCGCGGCAATCTTTTGTCATTTAATAGTCAATTTTGGCATATATTGAGCCCCCACGGGTGCTATGTTTTTGACCGGAATGAAAAAGTTCAAAAAGACCAAAACATGAATTTTGGACATATTGGAGTGTATTGGGTGCGTTAGTAGCAAAAACTCAGTTTTTGACCGGAATGAAAAAGTTCAAAAAGCACCAAAACACGATTTTTTGGACAGATTGGAGTGTATTGGGTGCGTTCGTGTCGAAAGCTCACTTTGTTATTCGCGCGGCAAACTTTTGTCAATTAATGTCAATATTGGCATATATTGAGCCCCCAAGGCACCCAATATTGGCATATATTGAGCCCCCAGGGGTGCTATGTTTTTGATCGGAATGAAAAAGTTCAAAAAGCACCAAAACACGATTTTTGGACATATTGGAGTGTATTGGGTGCGTTCGTGTCAAAAACTCACTTTGTTATTCGCGCGGCAATCTTTTGTCATTTAATAGTCAATTTTGGCATATATTGAGCCCCCACGGGTGCTATGTTTTTGACCGGAATGAAAAAGTTCAAAAAGACCAAAACATGAATTTTGGACATATTGGAGTGTATTGGGTGCGTTAGTAGCAAAAACTCAGTTTTTGACCGGAATGAAAAAGTTCAAAAAGCACCAAAACACGATTTTTGGACACATTGGAGTGTATTGGGTGCGTTCTTGTCAAAAACTCACATTGTTATTCGCGCGGCAAACTTTTGTCAATTAATGTCAATATTGGCATATATTGATCCCCCACGGGTGCTATGTTTTTGACCGGAATGAAAAGTTCAAAAAGATCAAAACATGATTTTTGGACATATTGGAGTGTATTGGGTGCGTTACTAGCAAAAACTCAGTTTTTGACCGGAATGAAAAAGTTCAAAAAGCACCAGAACACGATTTTTGGACACATTGGAGTGTATTGGCTGCGTTCGTGTCAAAAACTCACTTTGTTATTCGCGCGGCAATCTTTTGTCATTTAATGTCAATTTTGGCATATATTGAGCCCCCACGGGTGCTATGTTTTTGACCGGAATGAAAAAGTTCAAAAAGACCAAAACATGATTTTTGGACATATTGGAGTGTATTGGGTGCGTTAGTAGCAAAAACTCAGTTTTTGACCGGAATGAAAAAGTTCAAAAAGCACCAAAACACGATTTTTGGACACATTGGAGTGTACTGGGTGCGTTCGTGTCAAAAACTCACCTTGTTATTCGCGCGGCAAACTTTTGTCAATTAATGTCAATATTGGCATATATTGAGCCCCCAAGGCACCCAATATTGGCATATATTGAGCCCCCAGGGGTGCTATGTTTTTGATCGGAATGAAAAAGTTCAAAAAGCACCAAAACACGATTTTTGGACATATTGGAGTGTATTGGGTGCGTTCGTGTCAAAAACTCACTTTGTTATTCGCGCGGCAATCTTTTGTCATTTAATAGTCAATTTTGGCATATATTGAGCCCCCACGGGTGCTATGTTTTTGACCGGAATGAAAAAGTTCAAAAAGACCAAAACATGAATTTTGGACATATTGGAGTGTATTGGGTGCGTTAGTAGCAAAAACTCAGTTTTTGACCGGAATGAAAAAGTTCAAAAAGCACCAAAACACGATTTTTTGGACAGATTGGAGTGTATTGGGTGCGTTCGTGTCGAAAGCTCACTTTGTTATTCGCGCGGCAAACTTTTGTCAATTAATGTCAATATTGGCATATATTGAGCCCCCAAGGCACCCAATATTGGCATATATTGAGCCCCCAGGGGTGCTATGTTTTTGATCGGAATGAAAAAGTTCAAAAAGCACCAAAACACGATTTTTGGACATATTGGAGTGTATTGGGTGCGTTCGTGTCAAAAACTCACTTTGTTATTCGCGCGGCAATCTTTTGTCATTTAATAGTCAATTTTGGCATATATTGAGCCCCCACGGGTGCTATGTTTTTGACCGGAATGAAAAAGTTCAAAAAGACCAAAACATGAATTTTGGACATATTGGAGTGTATTGGGTGCGTTAGTAGCAAAAACTCAGTTTTTGACCGGAATGAAAAAGTTCAAAAAGCACCAAAACACGATTTTTGGACACATTGGAGTGTATTGGGTGCGTTCTTGTCAAAAACTCACATTGTTATTCGCGCGGCAAACTTTTGTCAATTAATGTCAATATTGGCATATATTGATCCCCCACGGGTGCTATGTTTTTGACCGGAATGAAAAGTTCAAAAAGATCAAAACATGATTTTTGGACATATTGGAGTGTATTGCGTGCGTTAGTAGCAAAAACTCAGTTTTTGACCGGAATGAAAAAGTTCAAAAAGCACCAAAACACGATTTTTTGGACAGATTGGAGTGTATTGGGTGCGTTCGTGTCGAAAGCTCACTTTGTTATTCGCGCGGCAAACTTTTGTCAATTAATGTCAATATTGGCATATATTGAGCCCCCAAGGCACCCAATATTGGCATATATTGAGCCCCCAGGGGTGCTATGTTTTTGATCGGAATGAAAAAGTTCAAAAAGCACCAAAACACGATTTTTGGACATATTGGAGTGTATTGGGTGCGTTCGTGTCAAAAACTCACTTTGTTATTCGCGCGGCAATCTTTTGTCATTTAATAGTCAATTTTGGCATATATTGAGCCCCCACGGGTGCTATGTTTTTGACCGGAATGAAAAAGTTCAAAAAGACCAAAACATGAATTTTGGACATATTGGAGTGTATTGGGTGCGTTAGTAGCAAAAACTCAGTTTTTGACCGGAATGAAAAAGTTCAAAAAGCACCAAAACACGATTTTTGGACACATTGGAGTGTATTGGGTGCGTTCTTGTCAAAAACTCACATTGTTATTCGCGCGGCAAACTTTTGTCAATTAATGTCAATATTGGCATATATTGATCCCCCACGGGTGCTATGTTTTTGACCGGAATGAAAAGTTCAAAAAGATCAAAACATGATTTTTGGACATATTGGAGTGTATTGGGTGCGTTACTAGCAAAAACTCAGTTTTTGACCGGAATGAAAAAGTTCAAAAAGCACCAGAACACGATTTTTGGACACATTGGAGTGTATTGGCTGCGTTCGTGTCAAAAACTCACTTTGTTATTCGCGCGGCAATCTTTTGTCATTTAATGTCAATTTTGGCATATATTGAGCCCCCACGGGTGCTATGTTTTTGACCGGAATGAAAAAGTTCAAAAAGACCAAAACATGATTTTTGGACATATTGGAGTGTATTGGGTGCGTTAGTAGCAAAAACTCAGTTTTTGACCGGAATGAAAAAGTTCAAAAAGCACCAAAACACGATTTTTGGACACATTGGAGTGTACTGGGTGCGTTCGTGTCAAAAACTCACCTTGTTATTCGCGCGGCAAACTTTTGTCAATTAATGTCAATATTGGCATATATTGAGCCCCCAAGGCACCCAATATTGGCATATATTGAGCCCCCACGGGTGCAATGTTTTTGATCGGAATGAAAAAGTTCAAAAAGCACCAAAACACGATTTTTGGACATATTGGAGTGTATTGGGTGCGTTCGTGTCAAAAACTCACTTTGTTATTCGCGCGGCAATCTTTTGTCATTTAATGTCAATTTTGGCATATATTGAGCCCCCACGGGTGCTATGTTTTTGACCGGAATGAAAAAGTTTAAAAAGACCAAAACATGAATTTTGGACATATTGGAGTGTATTGGGTGCGTTAGTAGCAAAAACTCAGTTTTTGACCGGAATGAAAAAGTTCAAAAAGCACCAAAACACGATTTTTGGACACATTGGAGTGTATTGGGTGCGTTCTTGTCAAAAACTCACATTGTTATTCGCGCGGCAAACTTTTGTCAATTAATGTCAATATTGGCATATATTGAGCCCCCACGGCACCCAATATTGGCATATATTGAGCCCCCACGGGTGCTATGTTTTTGACCGGAATAAAAAAGTTCGAAAAGCACCAAAACAAGATTTTTGGACATATTGGAGTGTATTGGGGGCATTCGTGGCAAAAACATTAACGATCTTTTGTCAAATAATGCAAATAATGGCATATACTGAGCCCCCACGGGTGCGATGTTTTAGACCGGAATGAAAAAGTTCAAAAATCACAAAAACATGATTTTTGGACATATTGGAGTGTATTGTGTGTGTTCGTAGCAAAAACATTAACGAACTTTTGTCAAATAATGCCAATAATGGCATATATTGAGCCCCCACGGGTGCGATGTTTTTCACCGGAATGAAAAAGTTCAAAAAGACCAAAACATGATTTTTGGACATATTGGAGTGTATTGGGTGCGTTAGTAGCAAAAACTCAGTTTTTGACCGGAATGAAAAAGTTCAAAAAGCACCAAAACACGATTTTTTGGACAGATTGGAGTGTATTGGGTGCGTTCGTGTCAAAAACTCACTTTGTTATTCGCGCGGCAAACTTTTGTCAATTAATGTCAATATTGGCATATATTGAGCCCCCAAGGCACCCAATATTGGCATATATTGAGCCCCCAGGGGTGCTATGTTTTTGATCGGAATGAAAAAGTTCAAAAAGCACCAAAACACGATTTTTGGACATATTGGAGTGTATTGGGTGCGTTCGTGTCAAAAACTCACTTTGTTATTCGCGCGGCAATCTTTTGTCATTTAATAGTCAATTTTGGCATATATTGAGCCCCCACGGGTGCTATGTTTTTGACCGGAATGAAAAAGTT
Organism: Oryza glaberrima; assembly: GCF_000147395.1. Taxonomy (NCBI): domain Eukaryota; kingdom Viridiplantae; phylum Streptophyta; class Magnoliopsida; order Poales; family Poaceae; genus Oryza; species Oryza glaberrima. The sequence goes on along the minus strand of NW_026267042.1, from coordinate 88,016 downwards.
CAAAAAGACCAAAACATGATTTTTGGACATATTGGAGTGTATTGGGTGCGTTCGTAGCAAAAACTCACTTCGTGATTCACGCGATGAACTTTTGTCAATTTATGCCAATATTGTCATATATTGAGCCCCCACGGGTGCGATGTTTTTGACCGGAATGAAAAAGTTCAAAAATCACAAAAACATGATTTTTGGACATATTGGAGTGTATTGTGTGCGTTCGTAGCAAAAACATTAACGAACTTTTGACAATTAATGCGAATAATGGCATATATTGAGCCCCCACGGGTGCTATGTTTTTGACCGGAATGAAAAAGTTCAAAAAGACAAAAACATGATTTTTGGACATATTGGAGTGTATTGGGTGCATTAGTAGCAAAAACTCAGTTTTTGACCGGAATGAAAAAGTTCAAAAAGTTCCAAAACACGATTTTTTGCACAGATTGGAGTGTATTGGGTGCGTTCGTGTCAAAAACTCACGTTGTTCTTCGCGCGGCAAACTTTTGTCAATTAATGTCAATATTGGCATATATTGAGCCCCCACGGCACCCAATATTGGCATATATTGAGCCCCCACGGGTGCTATGTTTTTGACCGGAATAAAAAAGTTCGAAAAGCACCAAAACAAGATTTTTGGACATATTGGAGTGTATTGGGGGCGTTCGTGGCAAAAACATTAACGATCTTTTGTCAAATAATGCAAATAATGGCATATATTGAGACCCCACGGGTGCGATGTTTTTGACCGGAATGAAAAAGTTCAAAAATCACAAAAACATGATTTTTGGACATATTGGAGTGTATTGTGTGTGTTCGTAGCAAAAACATTAACGAACTTTTGTCAATTAGTGCGAATAATGGCATATATTGAGCCCCCACGGGTGCTATGTTTTTGACCGGAATGAAAAAGTTCGAAAAGACAAAAACATGATTTTTGGACATATTGGAGTGTATTGGGTGCGTTAGTAGCAAAAACTCAGTTTTTGACCGGAATGAAAAAGTTCAAAAAGCACCAAAACACGATTTTTTGGACAGATTGGAGTGTATTGGGTGCGTTCGTGTCGAAAACTCACTTTGTTATTCGCGCGGCAAACTTTTGTCAATTAATGTCAATATTGGCATATATTGAGCCCCCAAGGCACCCAATATTGGCATATATTGAGCCCCCAGGGGTGCTATGTTTTTGATCGGAATGAAAAAGTTCAAAAAGCACCAAAACACGATTTTTGGACATATTGGAGTGTATTGGGTGCGTTCGTGTCAAAAACTCACTTTGTTATTCGCGCGGCAATCTTTTGTCATTTAATAGTCAATTTTGGCATATATTGAGCCCCCACGGGTGCTATGTTTTTGACCGGAATGAAAAAGTTCAAAAAGACCAAAACATGATTTTTGGACATATTGGAGTGTATTGGGTGCGTTCGTAGCAAAAACTCACTTCGTGATTCACGCGATGAACTTTTGTCAATTTATGCCAATATTGTCATATATTGAGCCCCCACGGGTGCGATGTTTTTGACCGGAATGAAAAAGTTCAAAAATCACAAAAACATGATTTTTGGACATATTGGAGTGTATTGTGTGCGTTCGTAGCAAAAACATTAACGAACTTTTGACAATTAATGCGAATAATGGCATATATTGAGCCCCCACGGGTGCTATGTTTTTGACCGGAATGAAAAAGTTCAAAAAGACAAAAACATGATTTTTGGACATATTGGAGTGTATTGGGTGCATTAGTAGCAAAAACTCAGTTTTTGACCGGAATGAAAAAGTTCAAAAAGTTCCAAAACACGATTTTTTGCACAGATTGGAGTGTATTGGGTGCGTTCGTGTCAAAAACTCACGTTGTTCTTCGCGCGGCAAACTTTTGTCAATTAATGTCAATATTGGCATATATTGAGCCCCCACGGCACCCAATATTGGCATATATTGAGCCCCCACGGGTGCTATGTTTTTGACCGGAATAAAAAAGTTCGAAAAGCACCAAAACAAGATTTTTGGACATATTGGAGTGTATTGGGGGCGTTCGTGGCAAAAACATTAACGATCTTTTGTCAAATAATGCAAATAATGGCATATATTGAGCCCCCACGGGTGCGATGTTTTTGACCGGAATGAAAAAGTTCAAAAATCACAAAAACATGATTTTTGGACATATTGGAGTGTATTGTGTGTGTTCGTAGCAAAAACATTAACGAACTTTTGTCAATTAGTGCGAATAATGGCATATATTGAGCCCCCACGGGTGCTATGTTTTTGACCGGAATGAAAAAGTTCGAAAAGACAAAAACATGATTTTTGGACATATTGGAGTGTATTGGGTGCGTTAGTAGCAAAAACTCAGTTTTTGACCGGAATGAAAAAGTTCAAAAAGCACCAAAACACGATTTTTTGGACAGATTGGAGTGTATTGGGTGCGTTCGTGTCGAAAACTCACTTTGTTATTCGCGCGGCAAACTTTTGTCAATTAATGTCAATATTGGCATATATTGAGCCCCCAAGGCACCCAATATTGGCATATATTGAGCCCCCAGGGGTGCTATGTTTTTGATCGGAATGAAAAAGTTCAAAAAGCACCAAAACACGATTTTTGGACATATTGGAGTGTATTGGGTGCGTTCGTGTCAAAAACTCACTTTGTTATTCGCGCGGCAATCTTTTGTCATTTAATAGTCAATTTTGGCATATATTGAGCCCCCACGGGTGCTATGTTTTTGACCGGAATGAAAAAGTTCAAAAAGACCAAAACATGAATTTTGGACATATTGGAGTGTATTGGGTGCGTTAGTAGCAAAAACTCAGTTTTTGACCGGAATGAAAAAGTTCAAAAAGCACCAAAACACGATTTTTTGGACAGATTGGAGTGTATTGGGTGCGTTCGTGTCGAAAGCTCACTTTGTTATTCGCGCGGCAAACTTTTGTCAATTAATGTCAATATTGGCATATATTGAGCCCCCAAGGCACCCAATATTGGCATATATTGAGCCCCCAGGGGTGCTATGTTTTTGATCGGAATGAAAAAGTTCAAAAAGCACCAAAACACGATTTTTGGACATATTGGAGTGTATTGGGTGCGTTCGTGTCAAAAACTCACTTTGTTATTCGCGCGGCAATCTTTTGTCATTTAATAGTCAATTTTGGCATATATTGAGCCCCCACGGGTGCTATGTTTTTGACCGGAATGAAAAAGTTCAAAAAGACCAAAACATGAATTTTGGACATATTGGAGTGTATTGGGTGCGTTAGTAGCAAAAACTCAGTTTTTGACCGGAATGAAAAAGTTCAAAAAGCACCAAAACACGATTTTTGGACACATTGGAGTGTATTGGGTGCGTTCTTGTCAAAAACTCACATTGTTATTCGCGCGGCAAACTTTTGTCAATTAATGTCAATATTGGCATATATTGATCCCCCACGGGTGCTATGTTTTTGACCGGAATGAAAAGTTCAAAAAGATCAAAACATGATTTTTGGACATATTGGAGTGTATTGGGTGCGTTAGTAGCAAAAACTCAGTTTTTGACCGGAATGAAAAAGTTCAAAAAGCACCAGAACACGATTTTTGGACACATTGGAGTGTATTGGCTGCGTTCGTGTCAAAAACTCACTTTGTTATTCGCGCGGCAATCTTTTGTCATTTAATGTCAATTTTGGCATATATTGAGCCCCCACGGGTGCTATGTTTTTGACCGGAATGAAAAAGTTCAAAAAGACCAAAACATGATTTTTGGACATATTGGAGTGTATTGGGTGCGTTAGTAGCAAAAACTCAGTTTTTGACCGGAATGAAAAAGTTCAAAAAGCACCAAAACACGATTTTTGGACACATTGGAGTGTACTGGGTGCGTTCGTGTCAAAAACTCACCTTGTTATTCGCGCGGCAAACTTTTGTCAATTAATGTCAATATTGGCATATATTGAGCCCCCAAGGCACCCAATATTGGCATATATTGAGCCCCCAGGGGTGCTATGTTTTTGATCGGAATGAAAAAGTTCAAAAAGCACCAAAACACGATTTTTGGACATATTGGAGTGTATTGGGTGCGTTCGTGTCAAAAACTCACTTTGTTATTCGCGCGGCAATCTTTTGTCATTTAATAGTCAATTTTGGCATATATTGAGCCCCCACGGGTGCTATGTTTTTGACCGGAATGAAAAAGTTCAAAAAGACCAAAACATGAATTTTGGACATATTGGAGTGTATTGGGTGCGTTAGTAGCAAAAACTCAGTTTTTGACCGGAATGAAAAAGTTCAAAAAGCACCAAAACACGATTTTTTGGACAGATTGGAGTGTATTGGGTGCGTTCGTGTCGAAAGCTCACTTTGTTATTCGCGCGGCAAACTTTTGTCAATTAATGTCAATATTGGCATATATTGAGCCCCCAAGGCACCCAATATTGGCATATATTGAGCCCCCACGGGTGCAATGTTTTTGATCGGAATGAAAAAGTTCAAAAAGCACCAAAACACGATTTTTGGACATATTGGAGTGTATTGGGTGCGTTCGTGTCAAAAACTCACTTTGTTATTCGCGCGGCAATCTTTTGTCATTTAATGTCAATTTTGGCATATATTGAGCCCCCACGGGTGCTATGTTTTTGACCGGAATGAAAAAGTTTAAAAAGACCAAAACATGAATTTTGGACATATTGGAGTGTATTGGGTGCGTTAGTAGCAAAAACTCAGTTTTTGACCAGAATGAAAAAGTTCAAAAAGCACCAAAACACGATTTTTGGACACATTAGAGTGTATTGGCCGCGTTCGTGTCAAAAACTCACTTTGTTATTCGCGCGGCAATCTTTTGTCATTTAATGTCAATTTTGGCATATATTGAGCCCCCACGGGTGCTATGTTTTTGACCGGAATGTAAAAGTTCAAAAAGACCAAAACATGATTTTTGGACATATTGGAGTGTATTGGGTGCGTTAGTAGCAAAAACTCAGTTTTTGACCGGAATGAAAAAGTTCAAAAAGCACCAAAACACGATTTTTGGACAGATTGGAGTGTATTGGGTGCGTTCGTGTCAAAAACTCACTTTGTTATTCGCACGGCAAACTTTTGTCAATTAATGTCAATATTGGCATATATTGAGGCCCCACGGGTGCTATAGTTTTGACCGGAATGAAAAAGTTCAAAAAGACCAAAACATGATTTTTGGAGATATTGGAGTGTATTGGGTGCGTTAGTAGCAAAAACTCAGTTTTTGACCGGAATGAAAAAGTTCAAAAAGCACCAAAACACGATTTTTGGACACATTGGAGTGTACTGGGTGCGTTCGTGTCAAAAACTCACCTTGTTATTCGCGCGGCAAACTTTTGTCAATTAATATCAATATTTTCATATATTGAGCCCCCAAGGCACCCAATATTGGCATATATTGAGCCCCCACGGGTGCAATGTTTTTGATCGGAATGAAAAAGTTCAAAAAGCACCAAAACACGATTTTTGGACATATTGGAGTGTATTGGGTGCGTTCGTGTCAAAAACTCACTTTGTTATTCGCGCGGCAATCTTTTGTCATTTAATGCCAATTTTGGCATATATTGAGCCCCCACGGGTGCTATGTTTTTGACCGGAATGAAAAAGTTTAAAAAGACCAAAACATGAATTTTGGACATATTGGAGTGTATTGGGTGCGTTAGTAGCAAAAACTCAGTTTTTGACCGGAATGAAAAAGTTCAAAAAGCACCAGAACACGATTTTTGGACACATTAGAGTGTATTGGCCGCGTTCGTGTCAAAAACTCACTTTGTTATTCGCGCGGCAATCTTTTGTCATTTAATGTCAATTTTGGCATATATTGAGCCCCCACGGGTGCTATGTTTTTGACCGGAATGAAAAAGTTCAAAAAGACCAAAACATGATTTTTGGACATATTGGAGTGTATTGGGGGCGTTCGTGGCAAAAACATTAACGATCTTTTGTCAAATAATGCAAATAATGGCATATATTGAGCCCCCACGGGTGCGATGTTTTTGACCGGAATGAAAAAGTTCAAAAATCACAAAAACATGATTTTTGGACATATTGGAGTGTATTGTGTGTGTTCGTAGCAAAAACATTAACGAACTTTTGTCAATTAGTGCGAATAATGGCATATATTGAGCCCCCACGGGTGCTATGTTTTTGACCGGAATGAAAAAGTTCGAAAAGACAAAAACATGATTTTTGGACATATTGGAGTGTATTGGGTGCGTTAGTAGCAAAAACTCAGTTTTTGACCGGAATGAAAAAGTTCAAAAAGCACCAAAACACGATTTTTTGGACAGATTGGAGTGTATTGGGTGCGTTCGTGTCGAAAACTCACTTTGTTATTCGCGCGGCAAACTTTTGTCAATTAATGTCAATATTGGCATATATTGAGCCCCCAAGGCACCCAATATTGGCATATATTGAGCCCCCAGGGGTGCTATGTTTTTGATCGGAATGAAAAAGTTCAAAAAGCACCAAAACACGATTTTTGGACATATTGGAGTGTATTGGGTGCGTTCGTGTCAAAAACTCACTTTGTTATTCGCGCGGCAATCTTTTGTCATTTAATAGTCAATTTTGGCATATATTGAGCCCCCACGGGTGCTATGTTTTTGACCGGAATGAAAAAGTTCAAAAAGACCAAAACATGAATTTTGGACATATTGGAGTGTATTGGGTGCGTTAGTAGCAAAAACTCAGTTTTTGACCGGAATGAAAAAGTTCAAAAAGCACCAAAACACGATTTTTTGGACAGATTGGAGTGTATTGGGTGCGTTCGTGTCGAAAGCTCACTTTGTTATTCGCGCGGCAAACTTTTGTCAATTAATGTCAATATTGGCATATATTGAGCCCCCAAGGCACCCAATATTGGCATATATTGAGCCCCCAGGGGTGCTATGTTTTTGATCGGAATGAAAAAGTTCAAAAAGCACCAAAACACGATTTTTGGACATATTGGAGTGTATTGGGTGCGTTCGTGTCAAAAACTCACTTTGTTATTCGCGCGGCAATCTTTTGTCATTTAATAGTCAATTTTGGCATATATTGAGCCCCCACGGGTGCTATGTTTTTGACCGGAATGAAAAAGTTCAAAAAGACCAAAACATGAATTTTGGACATATTGGAGTGTATTGGGTGCGTTAGTAGCAAAAACTCAGTTTTTGACCGGAATGAAAAAGTTCAAAAAGCACCAAAACACGATTTTTGGACACATTGGAGTGTATTGGGTGCGTTCTTGTCAAAAACTCACATTGTTATTCGCGCGGCAAACTTTTGTCAATTAATGTCAATATTGGCATATATTGATCCCCCACGGGTGCTATGTTTTTGACCGGAATGAAAAGTTCAAAAAGATCAAAACATGATTTTTGGACATATTGGAGTGTATTGGGTGCGTTAGTAGCAAAAACTCAGTTTTTGACCGGAATGAAAAAGTTCAAAAAGCACCAGAACACGATTTTTGGACACATTGGAGTGTATTGGCTGCGTTCGTGTCAAAAACTCACTTTGTTATTCGCGCGGCAATCTTTTGTCATTTAATGTCAATTTTGGCATATATTGAGCCCCCACGGGTGCTATGTTTTTGACCGGAATGAAAAAGTTCAAAAAGACCAAAACATGATTTTTGGACATATTGGAGTGTATTGGGTGCGTTAGTAGCAAAAACTCAGTTTTTGACCGGAATGAAAAAGTTCAAAAAGCACCAAAACACGATTTTTGGACACATTGGAGTGTACTGGGTGCGTTCGTGTCAAAAACTCACCTTGTTATTCGCGCGGCAAACTTTTGTCAATTAATGTCAATATTGGCATATATTGAGCCCCCAAGGCACCCAATATTGGCATATATTGAGCCCCCAGGGGTGCTATGTTTTTGATCGGAATGAAAAAGTTCAAAAAGCACCAAAACACGATTTTTGGACATATTGGAGTGTATTGGGTGCGTTCGTGTCAAAAACTCACTTTGTTATTCGCGCGGCAATCTTTTGTCATTTAATAGTCAATTTTGGCATATATTGAGCCCCCACGGGTGCTATGTTTTTGACCGGAATGTAAAAGTTCAAAAAGACCAAAACATGATTTTTGGACATATTGGAGTGTATTGGGTGCGTTAGTAGCAAAAACTCAGTTTTTGACCGGAATGAAAAAGTTCAAAAAGCACCAAAACACGATTTTTGGACAGATTGGAGTGTATTGGGTGCGTTCGTGTCAAAAACTCACTTTGTTATTCGCACGGCAAACTTTTGTCAATTAATGTCAATATTGGCATATATTGAGGCCCCACGGGTGCTATAGTTTTGACCGGAATGAAAAAGTTCAAAAAGACCAAAACATGATTTTTGGAGATATTGGAGTGTATTGGGTGCGTTAGTAGCAAAAACTCAGTTTTTGACCGGAATGAAAAAGTTCAAAAAGCACCAAAACACGATTTTTGGACACATTGGAGTGTACTGGGTGCGTTCGTGTCAAAAACTCACCTTGTTATTCGCGCGGCAAACTTTTGTCAATTAATGTCAATATTTTCATATATTGAGCCCCCAAGGCACCCAATATTGGCATATATTGAGCCCCCACGGGTGCAATGTTTTTGATCGGAATGAAAAAGTTCAAAAAGCACCAAAACACGATTTTTGGACATATTGGAGTGTATTGGGTGCGTTCGTGTCAAAAACTCACTTTGTTATTCGCGCGGCAATCTTTTGTCATTTAATGCCAATTTTGGCATATATTGAGCCCCCACGGGTGCTATGTTTTTGACCGGAATGAAAAAGTTTAAAAAGACCAAAACATGAATTTTGGACATATTGGAGTGTATTGGGTGCGTTAGTAGCAAAAACTCAGTTTTTGACCGGAATGAAAAAGTTCAAAAAGCACCAGAACACGATTTTTGGACACATTAGAGTGTATTGGCCGCGTTCGTGTCAAAAACTCACTTTGTTATTCGCGCGGCAATCTTTTGTCATTTAATGTCAATTTTGGCATATATTGAGCCCCCACGGGTGCTATGTTTTTGACCGGAATGAAAAAGTTCAAAAAGACCAAAACATGATTTTTGGACATATTGGAGTGTATTGGGTGCGTTAGTAGCAAAAACTCAGTTTTTGACCGGAATGAAAAAGTTCAAAAAGCACCAAAACACGATTTTTGGACACATTGGAGTGTACTGGGTGCGTTCGTGTCAAAAACTCACCTTGTTATTCGCGCGGCAAACTTTTGTCAATTAATGTCAATATTGGCATATATTGAGCCCCCAAGGCACCCAATATTGGCATATATTGAGCCCCCACGGGTGCAATGTTTTTGATCGGAATGAAAAAGTTCAAAAAGCACCAAAACACGATTTTTGGACATATTGGAGTGTATTGGGTGCGTTCGTGTCAAAAACTCACTTTGTTATTCGCGCGGCAATCTTTTGTCATTTAATGTCAATTTTGGCATATATTGAGCCCCCACGGGTGCTATGTTTTTGATCGGAATGAAAAAGTTTAAAAAGACCAAAACATGAATTTTGGACATATTGGAGTGTATTGGGTGCGTTAGTAGCAAAAACTCAGTTTTTGACCGGAATGAAAAAGTTCAAAAAGCACCAAAACACGATTTTTGGACACATTAGAGTGTATTGGCCGCGTTCGTGTCAAAAACTCACTTTGTTATTCGCGCGGCAATCTTTTGTCATTTAATGTCAATTTTGGCATATATTGAGCCCCCACGGGTGCTATGTTTTTGACCGGAATGAAAAAGTTCAAAAAGACCAAAACATGATTTTTGGACATATTGGAGTGTATTGGGTGCGTTAGTAGCAAAAACTCAGTTTTTGACCGGAATGAAAAAGTTCAAAAAGCACCAAAACACGATTTTTGGACAGATTGGAGTGTATTGGGTGCGTTCGTGTCAAAAACTCACTTTGTTATTCGCACGGCAAACTTTTGTCAATTAATGTCAATATTGGCATATATTGAGGCCCCACGGGTGCTATAGTTTTGACCGGAATGAAAAAGTTCAAAAAGACCAAAACATGATTTTTGGAGATATTGGAGTGTATTGGGTGCGTTAGTAGCAAAAACTCAGTTTTTCACCGGAATGAAAAAGTTCAAAAAGCATCAAAACACGATTTTTGGACATATTGGAGTGTATTGTGTGCGTTCGTAGCAAAAACATTAACGAACTTTTGACAATTAATGCGAATAATGGCATATATTGAGCCCCCACGGGTGCTATGTTTTTGACCGGAATGAAAAAGTTCAAAAAGACAAAAACATGATTTTTGGACATATTGGAGTGTATTGGGTGCATTAGTAGCAAAAACTCAGTTTTTGACCGGAATGAAAAAGTTCAAAAAGTTCCAAAACACGATTTTTTGCACAGATTGGAGTGTATTGGGTGCGTTCGTGTCAAAAACTCACGTTGTTATTCGCGCGGCAAACTTTTGTCAATTAATGTCAATATTGGCATATATTGAGCCCCTAAGGCACCCAATATTGGCATATATTGAGCCCCCAGGGGTGCTATGTTTTTGATCGGAATGAAAAAGTTCAAAAAGCACCAAAACACGATTTTTGGACATATTGGAGTGTATTGGGTGCGTTCGTGTCAAAAACTCACTTTGTTATTCGCGCGGCAATCTTTTGTCATTTAATAGTCAATTTTGGCATATATTGAGCCCCCACGGGTGCTATGTTTTTGACCGGAATGAAAAAGTTCAAAAAGACCAAAACATGATTTTTGGACATATTGGAGTGTATTGGGTGCGTTCGTAGCAAAAACTCACTTCGTGATTCACGCGATGAACTTTTGTCAATTTATGCCAATATTGTCATATATTGAGCCCCCACGGGTGCGATGTTTTTGACCGGAATGAAAAAGTTCAAAAATCACAAAAACATGATTTTTGCACATATTGGAGTGTATTGTGTGCGTTCGTAGCAAAAACATTAACGAACTTTTGACAATTAATGCGAATAATGGCATATATTGAGCCCCCACGGGTGCTATGTTTTTGACCGGAATGAAAAAGTTCAAAAAGACAAAAACATGATTTTTGGACATATTGGAGTGTATTGGGTGCATTAGTAGCAAAAACTCAGTTTTTGACCGGAATGAAAAAGTTCAAAAAGTTCCAAAACACGATTTTTTGCACAGATTGGAGTGTATTGGGTGCGTTCGTGTCAAAAACTCACGTTGTTATTCGCGCGGCAAACTTTTGTCAATTAATGTCAATATTGGCATATATTGAGCCCCCAAGGCACCCAATATTGGCATATATTGAGCCCCCAGGGGTGCTATGTTTTTGATCGGAATGAAAAAGTTCAAAAAGCACCAAAACACGATTTTTGGACATATTGGAGTATATTGGGTGCGTTCGTGTCAAAAACTCACTTTGTTATTCGCGCGGCAATCTTTTGTCATTTAATAGTCAATTTTGGCATATATTGAGCCCCCACGGGTGCTATGTTTTTGACCGGAATGAAAAAGTTCAAAAAGACCAAAACATGATTTTTGGACATATTGGAGTGTATTGGGTGCGTTCGTAGCAAAAACTCACTTCGTGATTCACGCGATGAACTTTTGTCAATTTATGCCAATATTGTCATATATTGAGCCCCCACGGGTGCGATGTTTTTGACCGGAATGAAAAAGTTCAAAAATCACAAAAACATGATTTTTGCACATATTGGAGTGTATTGTGTGCGTTCGTAGCAAAAACATTAACGAACTTTTGACAATTAATGCGAATAATGGCATATATTGAGCCCCCACGGGTGCTATGTTTTTGACCGGAATGAAAAAGTTCAAAAAGACAAAAACATGATTTTTGGACATATTGGAGTGTATTGGGTGCCTTAGTAGCAAAAACTCAGTTTTTGACCGGAATGAAAAAGTTCAAAAAGTTCCAAAACACGATTTTTTGCACAGATTGGAGTGTATTGGGTGCGTTCGTGTCAAAAACTCACGTTGTTATTCGCGCGGCAAACTTTTGTCAATTAATGTCAATATTGGCATATATTGAGCCCCCACGGGTGCTATGTTTTTGACCGGAATGAAAAAGTTCAAAAAGACCAAAACATGATTTTTGGACATATTGGAGTGTATTGGGTGCGTTAGTAGCAAAAACTCAGTTTTTGACCGGAATGAAAAAGTTCAAAAAGCACCAAAACACGATTTTTGGACACATTGGAGTGTATTGGGTGCGTTCATGTCATAAACTCACTTTGTTATTCGCGCGGCAAACTTTTGTCAATTAATGTCATTGGCATATATTGAGCCCCCACGGGTGCTATGTTTTTGACCGGAATGAAAAAGTTCAAAAAGACCAAAACATGATTTTTGGACATATTGGAGTGTATTGGGTGCGTTAGTAGCAAAAACTCAGTTTTTGACCGGAATGAAAAAGTTCAAAAAGCACCAAAACACGATTTTTGGACACATTGGAGTGTATTGGGTGCGTTCATGTCAAAAACTCACTTTGTTATTCGCACGGCAAACTTTTGTCAATTAATGTCATTGGCATATATTGAGCCCCCACGGGTGCTATGTTTTTGACCGGAATGAAAAAGTTCAAAAAGCACCAAAACAAGATTTTTGGACATATTGGAGTGTATTGGGGGCGTTCGTGGCAAAAACATTAACGAACTTTAGTCGAATAATGCCAATAATGGCATATATTGAGCCCCGACGGGTGCGATGTTTTTGACCGGGTTCAAAAATCACAAAAACATGATTTTTGGACATATTGGAGCGTATTGTGTGCGTTCGTAGCAAAACAATTAACCAACTTTTGTCAATTAATGCGAATAATGGCATATATTGAGCCCCCACGGGTGCTATGTTTTTGACCGGAATGAAAAAGTTCAAAAATACCAAAACATGATTTTTGGACATATTGGAGTGTATTGGGTGCGTTAGTAGCAAAAACTCAGTTTTTGACCGGAATGAAAAAGTTGAAAAAGCACCAAAACACGATTTTTGGACACATTGGAGTGTATTGGGTGCGTTCGTGTAAAAAATTCACTTTGTTATTCGCGCGGCAAACTTTTGTCAATTAATGTCAATATTGGCATATATTGAGCCCCCACGGGTGCTATGTTTTTGACAGGAATAAAAAAGTTCAAAAAGACCAAAACATGATTTTTTGACATATTGGAGTGTATTGGGTGCGTTCGTAGCAAAAACTCACTTCGTGATTCGCGCGATGAACTTTTGTCAATTTATGCCAATATTGGCATATATTGAGCCCCCACGGGTGCGATGTTTTTGACCGGATTGAAAAAGGTCAAAAAGCACCCAAACATGATATTTGGACATATTGGAGTGTATTGGGTGCGTTAGTAGCAAAAACTCAGTTTTTGACCGGAATGAAAAAGTTCAAAAAGCACAAAAACACGATTTTTGGACACATTGGAGTGTATTGGGTGCGTTCGTGTCAAAAACTCACTTTGTTATTCGCGCGGCAAACTTTTGTCAACTAATGTCAATACTGGCATATATTGAGCCCCCACGGGTGCTATGTTTTTGACCGGAATGAAAAAGTTCAAAAAGACCAAAACATGATTTTTGGACATACTGGAGCGTATTGGGTGCGTTTGTAGCAAAAACTATGTTTTTGACCGGAATGAAAAAGTTCAAAAAGCACCAAAACACGATTTTTGGACACATTGGAGTGTATTGGGTGCGTTCGTGTCAAAAACTCACTTTGTTATTCGCGCGGCAAACTTTTGTCAACTAATACCAATATTGGCATATATTGAGCCCCCACGGGTGCTATGTTTTTGACCGGAATGAAAAAGTTCAAAAAGACCAAAACATGATTTTTGGACATACTGGAGTGTATTGGGTGCGTTTGTAGCAAAAACTATGTTTTTGACCGGAATAAAAAAGTTCAAAAAGCACCAAAACACGATTTTTGGACACATTGGAGTGTATTGGGTGCGTTCGTGTCAAAAACTCACTTTGTTATTCGCGCGGCAAACTTTTGTCAATTAATGTCATTGGCATATATTGAGCCCCCACGGGTGCTATGTTTTTGACCGGAATGAAAAAGTTCAAAAAGCACCAAAACAAGATTTTTGGACATATTGGAGTGTATTGGGGGCGTTCGTGGCAAAAACATTAACGAACTTTAGTCGAATAATGCCAATAATGGCATATATTGAGCCCCCACGGGTGCGATGTTTTTGACCGGGTTCAAAAATCACAAAAACATGATTTTTGGACATATTGGAGCGTATTGTGTGCGTTCGTAGCAAAAACATTAACCAACTTTTGTCAATTAATGCGAATAATGGCATATATTGAGCCCCCACGGGTGCTATGTTTTTGACCGGAATGAAAAAGTTCAAAAATACCAAAACATGATTTTTGGACATATTGGAGTGTATTGGGTGCGTTAGTAGCAAAAACTCAGTTTTTGACCGGAATGAAAAAGTTCAAAAAGCACAAAAACACGATTTTTGGACACATTGGAGTGTACTGGGTGCGTTCGTGTCAAAAACTCACTTTGTTATTCGCGCGGCAAACTTTTGTCAACTAATGTCAATACTGGCATATATTGAGCCCCCACGGGTGCTATGTTTTTGACCGGAATGAAAAAGTTAAAAAAACCAAAACATGATTTTTGGACATACTGGAGTGTATTGGGTGCGTTTGTAGCAAAAACTATGTTTTTGACCGGAATGAAAAAGTTCAAAAAGCACCAAAACACGATTTTTGGACACATTGGAGTGTATTGGGTGCGTTCGTGTCAAAAACTCACTTTGTTATTCGCGCGGCAAACTTTTGTCAATTAATGTCATTGGCATATATTGAGCCCCCACGGGTGCTATGTTTTTGACCGGAATGAAAAAGTTTAAAAAGACCAAAACATGAATTTTGGACATATTGGAGTGTATTGGGTGCGTTAGTAGCAAAAACTCAGTTTTTGACCGGAATGAAAAAGTTCAAAAAGCACCAAAACACGATTTTTGGACATATTGGAGTGTATTGGGTGCGTTCGTGTCAAAAACTCACTTTGTTATTCGCGCGGCAATCTTTTGTCATTTAATGTCAATTTTGGCATATATTGAGCCCCCACGGGTGCTATGTTTTTAACCGGAATGAAAAAGTTCAAAAAGACCAAAACATGATTTTTGGACATATTGGAGTGTATTGGGTGCGTTAGTAGCAAAAACTCAGTTTTTGACCGGAATGAAAAAGTTCAAAAAGCACCAAAACACGATTTTTGGACAGATTGGAGTGTATTGGGTGCGTTCGTGTCAAAAACTCACTTTGTCATTCGCACGGCAAACTTTTGTCAATTAATGTCAATATTGGCATATATTGAGCCCCCAAGGCACCCAATATTGGCATATATTGAGCCCCCAGGGGTGCTATGTTTTTGATCGGAATGAAAAAGTTCAAAAAGCACCAAAACACGATTTTTGGACATATTGGAGTGTATTGGGTGCGTTCGTGTCAAAAACTCACTTTGTTATTCGCGCGGCAATCTTTTGTCATTTAATAGTCAATTTTGGCATATATTGAGCCCCCACGGGTGCTATGTTTTTGACCGGAATGAAAAAGTTCAAAAAGACCAAAACATGATTTTTGGACATATTGGAGTGTATTGGGTGCGTTCGTAGCAAAAACTCACTTCGTGATTCACGCGATGAACTTTTGTCAATTTATGCCAATATTGTCATATATTGAGCCCCCACGGGTGCGATGTTTTTGACCGGAATGAAAAAGTTCAAAAATCACAAAAACATGATTTTTGGACATATTGGAGTGTATTGTGTGCGTTCGTAGCAAAAACATTAACGAACTTTTGACAATTAATGCGAATAATGGCATATATTGAGCCCCCACGGGTGCTATGTTTTCGACCGGAATGAAAAAGTTCAAAAAGACAAAAACATGATTTTTGGACATATTGGAGTGTATTGGGTGCATTAGTAGCAAAAACTCAGTTTTTGACCGGAATGAAAAAGTTCAAAAAGTTCCAAAACACGATTTTTTGCACAGATTGGAGTGTATTGGGTGCGTTCGTGTCAAAAACTCACGTTGTTATTCGCGCGGCAAACTTTTGTCAATTAATGTCAATATTGGCATATATTGAGCCCCCACGGGTGCTATGTTTTTGACCGGAATGAAAAAGTTCAAAAAGACCAAAACATGATTTTTGGACATATTGGAGTGTATTGGGTGCGTTAGTAGCAAAAACTCAGTTTTTGACCGGAATGAAAAAGTTCAAAAAGCACCAAAACACGATTTTTGGACACATTGGAGTGTATTGGGTGCGTTCATGTCATAAACTCACTTTGTTATTCGCGCGGCAAACTTTTGTCAATTAATGTCATTGGCATATATTGAGCCCCCACGGGTGCTATGTTTTTGACCGGAATGAAAAAGTTCAAAAAGACCAAAACATGATTTTTGGACATATTGGAGTGTATTGGGTGCGTTAGTAGCAAAAACTCAGTTTTTGACCGGAATGAAAAAGTTCAAAAAGCACCAAAACACGATTTTTGGACACATTGGAGTGTATTGGGTGCGTTCATGTCAAAAACTCACTTTGTTATTCGCACGGCAAACTTTTGTCAATTAATGTCATTGGCATATATTGAGCCCCCACGGGTGCTATGTTTTTGACCGGAATGAAAAAGTTCAAAAAGCACCAAAACAAGATTTTTGGACATATTGGAGTGTATTGGGGGCGTTCGTGGCAAAAACATTAACGAACTTTAGTCGAATAATGCCAATAATGGCATATATTGAGCCCCGACGGGTGCGATGTTTTTGACCGGGTTCAAAAATCACAAAAACATGATTTTTGGACATATTGGAGCGTATTGTGTGCGTTCGTAGCAAAACAATTAACCAACTTTTGTCAATTAATGCGAATAATGGCATATATTGAGCCCCCACGGGTGCTATGTTTTTGACCGGAATGAAAAAGTTCAAAAATACCAAAACATGATTTTTGGACATATTGGAGTGTATTGGGTGCGTTAGTAGCAAAAACTCAGTTTTTGACCGGAATGAAAAAGTTGAAAAAGCACCAAAACACGATTTTTGGACACATTGGAGTGTATTGGGTGCGTTCGTGTAAAAAATTCACTTTGTTATTCGCGCGGCAAACTTTTGTCAATTAATGTCAATATTGGCATATATTGAGCCCCCACGGGTGCTATGTTTTTGACAGGAATAAAAAAGTTCAAAAAGACCAAAACATGATTTTTTGACATATTGGAGTGTATTGGGTGCGTTCGTAGCAAAAACTCACTTCGTGATTCGCGCGATGAACTTTTGTCAATTTATGCCAATATTGGCATATATTGAGCCCCCACGGGTGCGATGTTTTTGACCGGATTGAAAAAGGTCAAAAAGCACCCAAACATGATATTTGGACATATTGGAGTGTATTGGGTGCGTTAGTAGCAAAAACTCAGTTTTTGACCGGAATGAAAAAGTTCAAAAAGCACAAAAACACGATTTTTGGACACATTGGAGTGTATTGGGTGCGTTCGTGTCAAAAACTCACTTTGTTATTCGCGCGGCAAACTTTTGTCAACTAATGTCAATACTGGCATATATTGAGCCCCCACGGGTGCTATGTTTTTGACCGGAATGAAAAAGTTCAAAAAGACCAAAACATGATTTTTGGACATACTGGAGCGTATTGGGTGCGTTTGTAGCAAAAACTATGTTTTTGACCGGAATGAAAAAGTTCAAAAAGCACCAAAACACGATTTTTGGACACATTGGAGTGTATTGGGTGCGTTCGTGTCAAAAACTCACTTTGTTATTCGCGCGGCAAACTTTTGTCAACTAATACCAATATTGGCATATATTGAGCCCCCACGGGTGCTATGTTTTTGACCGGAATGAAAAAGTTCAAAAAGACCAAAACATGATTTTTGGACATACTGGAGTGTATTGGGTGCGTTTGTAGCAAAAACTATGTTTTTGACCGGAATAAAAAAGTTCAAAAAGCACCAAAACACGATTTTTGGACACATTGGAGTGTATTGGGTGCGTTCGTGTCAAAAACTCACTTTGTTATTCGCGCGGCAAACTTTTGTCAATTAATGTCATTGGCATATATTGAGCCCCCACGGGTGCTATGTTTTTGACCGGAATGAAAAAGTTCAAAAAGCACCAAAACAAGATTTTTGGACATATTGGAGTGTATTGGGGGCGTTCGTGGCAAAAACATTAACGAACTTTAGTCGAATAATGCCAATAATGGCATATATTGAGCCCCCACGGGTGCGATGTTTTTGACCGGGTTCAAAAATCACAAAAACATGATTTTTGGACATATTGGAGCGTATTGTGTGCGTTCGTAGCAAAAACATTAACCAACTTTTGTCAATTAATGCGAATAATGGCATATATTGAGCCCCCACGGGTGCTATGTTTTTGACCGGAATGAAAAAGTTCAAAAATACCAAAACATGATTTTTGGACATATTGGAGTGTATTGGGTGCGTTAGTAGCAAAAACTCAGTTTTTGACCGGAATGAAAAAGTTCAAAAAGCACAAAAACACGATTTTTGGACACATTGGAGTGTACTGGGTGCGTTCGTGTCAAAAACTCACTTTGTTATTCGCGCGGCAAACTTTTGTCAACTAATGTCAATACTGGCATATATTGAGCCCCCACGGGTGCTATGTTTTTGACCGGAATGAAAAAGTTAAAAAAACCAAAACATGATTTTTGGACATACTGGAGTGTATTGGGTGCGTTTGTAGCAAAAACTATGTTTTTGACCGGAATGAAAAAGTTCAAAAAGCACCAAAACACGATTTTTGGACACATTGGAGTGTATTGGGTGCGTTCGTGTCAAAAACTCACTTTGTTATTCGCGCGGCAAACTTTTGTCAATTAATGTCATTGGCATATATTGAGCCCCCACGGGTGCTATGTTTTTGACCGGAATGAAAAAGTTTAAAAAGACCAAAACATGAATTTTGGACATATTGGAGTGTATTGGGTGCGTTAGTAGCAAAAACTCAGTTTTTGACCGGAATGAAAAAGTTCAAAAAGCACCAAAACACGATTTTTGGACATATTGGAGTGTATTGGGTGCGTTCGTGTCAAAAACTCACTTTGTTATTCGCGCGGCAATCTTTTGTCATTTAATGTCAATTTTGGCATATATTGAGCCCCCACGGGTGCTATGTTTTTAACCGGAATGAAAAAGTTCAAAAAGACCAAAACATGATTTTTGGACATATTGGAGTGTATTGGGTGCGTTAGTAGCAAAAACTCAGTTTTTGACCGGAATGAAAAAGTTTAGAAAGCACCAAAACACGATTTTTGGACAGATTGGAGTGTATTGGGTGCGTTCGTGTCAAAAACTCACTTTGTCATTCGCACGGCAAACTTTTGTCAATTAATGTCAATATTGGCATATATTGAGCCCCCACGGGTGCTATGGTTTTGACCGGAGTTAAAAAGTTCAAAAAGACCAAAACATGATTTTTGGAGATATTGGAGTGTATTGGGTGCGTTAGTAGCAAAAACTCAGTTTTTCACCGGAATGAAAAAGTTCAAAAAGCACCAAAACACGATTTTTGGACACATTGGAGTGTATTGGTTGCGTTCGTGTCAAAAACTCACTTTGTTATTCGCGCGGCAAACTTTTGTCAATTAATTTCAATATTGGCATATATTGAGCCCCCACGGGTGCTATGTTTTTGACCGGAATGAAAAAGTGCAAAAAGACCAAAACAAGATTTTTGGACATATTGGAGTGTATTGGGTGCGTTTGTAGCAAAAACTCCGTTTTTGACCGGAATGAAAAAGTTCAAAAAGCACCAAAACACGATTTTGGACACATTGGAGTGTATTCGGTGCGTTCGTGTCAAAAACTCACTTTGTTATTCGCACGGCAAACTTTTGTCAATTAATGTCAATATTGGCATATATTGAGCCCCCACAGGTGCTATGTTTTTGACCGGAATGAAAAAGTTCAAAAAGCACCAAAACAAGATTTTTGGACATATTGAAGTGTATTCGGGGCGTTCGTGGCAAAAACATTAACGAACTTTAGTCAAATAATGCCAATAATGGCATATATTGAGCCCCCACGAGTGCGATGTTTTTGACCGGAATGAAAAAGTTCAAAAATCACAAAAACATGATTTTTGGACATATTGGAGTGTATTGTGTGCGTTCGTAGCAAAAACATTAACCAACTTTTGTCAATTAACGCGAATAATGGCATATATTGAGCCCCCACGGGTGCTATGTTTTTGACCGGAATGAAAAACTTCAAAAAGACCAAAACATGATTTTTGGACATATTGGAGTATATTGGGTGCGTTAGTAGCAAAAACTTAGTTTTTGACCGGAATGAAAAAGTTCAAAAAGCACCAAAACACGATTTTGGACACATTGGAGTGTATTCGATGCGTTCGTGTCAAAAATTCACTTTGTTATTCGCGTGGCAAACTTTTGGCAATTAATGTCAATATTGGCATATATTGAGCCCCCACGGGTGCTATGTTTTTGACCGGAATGAAAAAGTTCAAAAAGCACCAAAACACGATTTTTGGACACATTGGAGTGTATTGGGTGCGTTCATGTCAAAAACTCACTTTGTTATTCGCGCGGCAGACTTTTGTCAATTAATGTCATTGGCGTATATTGAGCCCCCACGGGTGCTATGTTTTTGACCGGAATGAAAAAGTTCAAAAAGACCAAAACATGATTTTTGGAGATATTGGAGTGTATTGGGTGCGTTAGTAGCAAAAACTCAGTTTTTCACCGGAATGAAAAAGTTCAAAAAGCACCAAAAGACGATTTTTGGACACATTGGAGTGTATTGGTTGCGTTCGTGTCAAAAACTCACTTTGTTATTCGCGCGGCAAACTTTTGTCATTTAATGTCAATTTTGGCATATATTGAGCCCCCACGGGTGCTATGTTTTTGACCGGAATGAAAAAGTGCAAAAAGACCAAAACAAGATTTTTGGACATATTGGAGTGTATTGGGTGCGTTAGTAGCAAAAACTCCGTTTTTGACCGGAATGAAAAAGTTCAAAAAGCACCAAAACACGATTTTGGACACATTGGAGTGTATTCGGTGCGTTCGTGTCAAAAACTCACTTTGTTATTCGCACGGCAAACTTTTGTCAATTAATGTCAATATTGGCATATATTGAGCCCCCACAGGTGCTATGTTTTTGACCGGAATGAAAAAGTTCAAAAAGCACCAAAACAAGATTTTTGGACATATTGAAGTGTATTCGGGGCGTTCGTGGCAAAAACATTAACGAACTTTAGTCAAATAATGCCAATAATGGCATATATTGAGCCCCCACGAGTGCGATGTTTTTGACCGGAATGAAAAAGTTCAAAAATCACAAAAACATGATTTTTGGACATATTGGAGTGTATTGTGTGCGTTCGTGGCAAAAACATTAACCAACTTTTGTCAATTAACGCGAATAATGGCATATATTGAGCCCCCACGGGTGCTTTGTTTTTGACCGGAATGAAAAAGTTCAAAAAGACCAAAACATGATTTTTGGACATATTGGAGTATATTGGGTGCGTTAGTAGCAAAAACTTAGTTTTTGACCGGAATGAAAAAGTTCAAAAAGCACCAAAACACGATTTTGGACACATTGGAGTGTATTCGATGCGTTCGTGTCAAAAATTCACTTTGTTATTCGCGTGGCAAACTTTTGGCAATTAATGTCAATATTGGCATATATTGAGCCCCCACGGGTGCTATGTTTTTGACCGGAATGAAAAAGTTCAAAAAGCACCAAAACACGATTTTTGGACACATTGGAGTGTATTGGGTGCGTTCATGTCAAAAACTCACTTTGTTATTCGCGCGGCAGACTTTTGTCAATTAATGTCATTGGCATATATTGAGCCCCCACGGGTGCTATGTTTTTGACCGGAATGAAAAAGTTCAAAAAGACCAAAACATGATTTTTGGACATATTGGAGTGTATTGGGTGCGTTAGTAGCAAAAACTCAGTTTTTGACCGGAATGAAAAAGTTAAAAAAGCACCAAAACACGATTTTTGGACATATTGGAGTGTATTGGGTGCGTTCGTGTCAAAAACTCACTTTGTTATTCGCGCGGCAATCTTTTGTCATTTAATGTCAATTTTGGCATATATTGAGCCCCCACGGGTGCTATGTTTTTGACCGGAATGAAAAAGTTCAAAAAGACCAAAACATGATTTTTGGACATATTGGAGTGTATTGGGTGCGTTAGTAGCAAAAACTCAGTTTTTGACCGGAATGAAAAAGTTCAAAAAGCACCAAAACACGATTTTTGGACAGATTGGAGTGTATTGGGTGCGTTCGTGTCAAAAACTCACTTTGTCATTCGCACGGCAAACTTTTGTCAATTAATGTCAATATTGGCATATATTGAGCCCCCACGGGTGCTATGGTTTTGACCGGAATGAAAAAGTTCAAAAAGACCAAAACATGATTTTTGGAGATATTGGAGTGTATTGGGTGCGTTAGTAGCAAAAACTCAGTTTTTCACCGGAATGAAAAAGTTCAAAAAGCACCAAAACACGATTTTTGGACACATTGGAGTGTATTGGTTGCGTTCGTTTCAAAAACTCACTTTGTTATTCGCGCGGCAAACTTTTGTCAATTAATTTCAATATTGGCATATATTGAGCCCCCACGGGTGCTATGTTTTTGACCGGAATGAAAAAGTGCAAAAAGACCAAAACAAGATTTTTGGACATATTGGAGTGTATTGTGTGCGTTTGTAGCAAAAACTCCGTTTTTGACCGGAATGAAAAAGTTCAAAAAGCACCAAAACACGATTTTGGACACATTGGAGTGTATTCGGTGCGTTCGTGTCGAAAACTCACTTTGTTATTCGCACGGCAAACTTTTGTCAATTAATGTCAATATTGGCATATATTGAGCCCCCACAGGTGCTATGTTTTTGACCGGAATGAAAAAGTTCAAAAAGCACCAAAACAAGATTTTTGGACATATTGAAGTGTATTCGGGGCGTTCGTGGCAAAAACATTAACGAACTTTAGTCAAATAATGCCAATAATGGCATATATTGAGCCCCCACGAGTGCGATGTTTTTGACCGGAATGAAAAAGTTCAAAAATCACAAAAACATGATTTCTGGACATATTGGAGTGTATTGTGTGCGTTCGTAGCAAAAACATTAACCAACTTTTGTCAATTAACGCGAATAATGGCATATATTGAGCCCCCACGGGTGCTATGTTTTTGACCGGAATGAAAAAGTTCAAAAAGACCAAAACATGATTTTTGGACATATTGGAGTATATTGGGTGCGTTAGTAGCAAAAACTTAGTTTTTGACCGGAATGAAAAAGTTCAAAAAGCACCAAAACACGATTTTGGACACATTGGAGTGTATTCGATGCGTTCGTGTCAAAAATTCACTTTGTTATTCGCGTGGCAAACTTTTGGCAATTAATGTCAATATTGGCATATATTGAGCCCCCACGGGTGCTATGTTTTTGACCGGAATGAAAAAGTTCAAAAAGCACCAAAACACGATTTTTGGACACATTGGAGTGTATTGGGTGCGTTCATGTCAAAAACTCACTTTGTTATTCGCGCGGCAGACTTTTGTCAATTAATGTCATTGGCATATATTGAGCCCCCACGGGTGCTATGTTTTTGACCGGAATGAAAAAGTTCAAAAAGACCAAAACATGATTTTTGGACATATTGGAGTGTATTGGGTGCGTTAGTAGCAAAAACTCAGTTTTTGACCGGAATGAAAAAGTTCAAAAAGCACCAAAACACGATTTTTGGACATATTGGAGTGTATTGGGTGCGTTCGTGTCAAAAACTCACTTTGTTATTCGCGCGGCAATCTTTTGTCATTTAATGTCAATTTTGGCATATATTGAGCCCCCACGGGTGCTATGTTTTTGACCGGAATGAAAAAGTTCAAAAAGACCAAAACATGATTTTTGGACATATTGGAGTGTATTGGGTGCGTTAGTAGCAAAAAGTCAGTTTTTGACCGGAATGAAAAAGTTCAAAAAGCACCAAAACACGATTTTTGGACAGATTGGAGTGTATTGGGTGCGTTCGTGTCAAAAACTCACTTTGTCATTCGCACGGCAAACTTTTGTCAATTAATGTCAATATTGGCATATATTGAGCCCCCACGGGTGCTATGGTTTTGACCGGAATGAAAAAGTTCAAAAAGACCAAAACATGATTTTTGGAGATATTGGAGTGTATTGGGTGCGTTAGTAGCAAAAACTCAGTTTTTCACCGGAATGAAAAAGTTCAAAAAGCACCAAAACACGATTTTTGGACACATTGGAGTGTATTGGTTGCGTTCGTTTCAAAAACTCACTTTGTTATTCGCGCGGCAAACTTTTGTCAATTAATTTCAATATTGGCATATATTGAGCCCCCACGGGTGCTATGTTTTTGACCGGAATGAAAAAGTGCAAAAAGACCAAAACAAGATTTTTGGACATATTGGAGTGTATTGTGTGCGTTTGTAGCAAAAACTCCGTTTTTGACCGGAATGAAAAAGTTCAAAAAGCACCAAAACACGATTTTGGACACATTGGAGTGTATTCGGTGCGTTCGTGTCGAAAACTCACTTTGTTATTCGCACGGCAAACTTTTGTCAATTAATGTCAATATTGGCATATATTGAGCCCCCACAGGTGCTATGTTTTTGACCGGAATGAAAAAGTTCAAAAAGCACCAAAACAAGATTTTTGGACATATTGAAGTGTATTCGGGGCGTTCGTGGCAAAAACATTAACGAACTTTAGTCAAATAATGCCAATAATGGCATATATTGAGCCCCCACGAGTGCGATGTTTTTGACCGGAATGAAAAAGTTCAAAAATCACAAAAACATGATTTTTGGACATATTGGAGTGTATTGTGTGCGTTCGTAGCAAAAACATTAACCAACTTTTGTCAATTAACGCGAATAATGGCATATATTGAGCCCCCACGGGTGCTATGTTTTTGACCGGAATGAAAAAGTTCAAAAAGACCAAAACATGATTTTTGGACATATTGGAGTGTATTGGGTGCGTTAGTAGCAAAAACTCAGTTTTTGACCGGAATGAAAAAGTTCAAAAAGCACCAAAACACGATTTTGGACACATTGGAGTGTATTCGATGCGTTCGTGTCAAAAATTCACTTTGTTATTCGCGTGGCAAACTTTTGGCAATTAATGTCAATATTGGCATATATTGAGCCCCCACGGGTGCTATGTTTTTGACCGGAATGAAAAAGTTCAAAAAGCACCAAAACACGATTTTTGGACACATTGGAGTGTATTGGGTGCGTTCATGTCAAAAACTCACTTTGTTATTCGCGCGGCAGACTTTTGTCAATTAATGTCATTGGCATATATTGAGCCCCCACGGGTGCTATGTTTTTGACCGGAATGAAAAAGTTCAAAAAGACCAAAACATGATTTTTGGACATATTGGAGTGTATTGGGTGCGTTAGTAGCAAAAACTCAGTTTTTGACCGGAATGAAAAAGTTCAAAAAGCACCAAAACACGATTTTTGGACATATTGGAGTGTATTGGGTGCGTTCGTGTCAAAAACTCACTTTGTTATTCGCGCGGCAATCTTTTGTCATTTAATGTCAATTTTGGCATATATTGAGCCCCCACGGGTGCTATGTTTTTGACCGGAATGAAAAAGTTCAAAAAGACCAAAACATGATTTTTGGACATATTGGAGTGTATTGGGTGCGTTAGTAGCAAAAAGTCAGTTTTTGACCGGAATGAAAAAGTTCAAAAAGCACCAAAACACGATTTTTGGACAGATTGGAGTGTATTGGGTGCGTTCGTGTCAAAAACTCACTTTGTCATTCGCACGGCAAACTTTTGTCAATTAATGTCAATATTGGCATATATTGAGCCCCCACGGGTGCTATGGTTTTGACCGGAATGAAAAAGTTCAAAAAGACCAAAACATGATTTTTGGAGATATTGGAGTGTATTGGGTGCGTTAGTAGCAAAAACTCAGTTTTTCACCGGAATGAAAAAGTTCAAAAAGCACCAAAACACGATTTTTGGACACATTGGAGTGTATTGGTTGCGTTCGTTTCAAAAACTCACTTTGTTATTCGCGCGGCAAACTTTTGTCAATTAATTTCAATATTGGCATATATTGAGCCCCCACGGGTGCTATGTTTTTGACCGGAATGAAAAAGTGCAAAAAGACCAAAACAAGATTTTTGGACATATTGGAGTGTATTGTGTGCGTTTGTAGCAAAAACTCCGTTTTTGACCGGAATGAAAAAGTTCAAAAAGCACCAAAACACGATTTTGGACACATTGGAGTGTATTCGGTGCGTTCGTGTCGAAAACTCACTTTGTTATTCGCACGGCAAACTTTTGTCAATTAATGTCAATATTGGCATATATTGAGCCCCCACAGGTGCTATGTTTTTGACCGGAATGAAAAAGTTCAAAAAGCACCAAAACAAGATTTTTGGACATATTGAAGTGTATTCGGGGCGTTCGTGGCAAAAACATTAACGAACTTTAGTCAAATAATGCCAATAATGGCATATATTGAGCCCCCACGAGTGCGATGTTTTTGACCGGAATGAAAAAGTTCAAAAATCACAAAAACATGATTTTTGGACATATTGGAGTGTATTGTGTGCGTTCGTAGCAAAAACATTAACCAACTTTTGTCAATTAACGCGAATAATGGCATATATTGAGCCCCCACGGGTGCTATGTTTTTGACCGGAATGAAAAAGTTCAAAAAGACCAAAACAAGATTTTTGGACATATTGGAGTGTATTGGGTGCGTTAGTAGCAAAAACTCAGCTTTTGACCGGAATGAAACAGTTTAAAAAGCACCAAAACACGATTTTTGGACATACTGGAGTGTATTGGGTGCGTTAGTAGCAAAAACTCAGCTTTTGACCGGAATGAAACTGTTTAAAAAGCACCAAAACACGATTTTTGGACACATTGGAGTGTATTGGGCGCGTTCGTGCCAAAAACTCACTTTGTAATTCGCGCGGCAATCTTTTATCACTTAATGTCAATTTTGGCATATATTTAGCCCCCACGGGTGCTATGTTTTTGACCGGAATGAAAAATTTCAAAAAGACCAAAACATGATTTTTGGACATATTAGAGTGTGTTGCGTGCGTTAGTAGCAAAAACTCAGTTTTTGACCGGAATGAAAAATTTCAAAAAGCACCAAAACACGATTTTTGGACACATTGGAGTGTATTGGGTGCGTTCATGTCAAAAACTCACTTTGTTATTCGCGCGGCAAACTTTTGTCAATTAATGTCATTGGCATATATTGAGCCCCCACGGGTGCTATGTTTTTGACCGGAATGAACAAGTTCAAAAAGACCAAAACATGATTTTTGGACACATTGGAGTGTACTGGGTGCGTTCGTGTCAAAAACTCACTTTGTTATTCGCGCGGCAAACTTTTGTCAACTAATGTCAATACTGGCATATATTGAGCCCCCACGGGTGCTATGTTTTTGACCGGAATGAAAAAGTTCAAAAAGCACCAAAACAAGATTTTTGGACATATTGGAGTGTATTGGGGGCGTTCGTGGCAAAAACATTAACGAACTTTAGTTGAATAATGCCAATAATGGCATATATTGAGCCCCCACGGGTGCGATGTTTTTGACCGGGTTCAAAAATCACAAAAACATGATTTTTGGACATATTGGAGCGTATTGTGTGCGTTCGTAGCAAAAACATTAACCAACTTTTGTCAATTAATGCGAATAATGGCATATATTGAGCCCCCACGGGTGCTATGTTTTTGACCGGAATGAAAAAGTTCAAAAATACCAAAACATGATTTTTGGACATATTGGAGTGTATTGGGTGCGTTAGTAGCAAAAACTCAGTTTTTGACCGGAATGAAAAAGTTCAAAAAGCACAAAAACACGATTTTTGGACACATTGGAGTGTACTGGGTGTGTTCGTGTCAAAAACTCACTTTGTTATTCGCGCGGCAAACTTTTGTCAACTAATGTCAATACTGGCATATATTGAGCCCCCACGGGTGCTATGTTTTTGACCGGAATGAAAAAGTTCAAAAAGACCAAAACATGATTTTTGGACATACTGGAGTGTATTGGGTGCGTTTGTAGCAAAAACTATGTTTTTGACCGGAATGAAAAAGTTCAAAAAGCACCAAAACACGATTTTTGGACACATTGGAGTGTATTGGGTGCGTTCGTGTCAAAAACTCACTTTGTTATTCGCGCGGCAAACTTTTGTCAACTAATGTCAATATTGGCATATATTGAGCCCCCACGGGTGCTATGTTTTTGACCGGAATGAAAAAGTTCAAAAAGCACCAAAACAAGATTTTTGGACATATTGGAGTGTATTGGGGGTGTTCGTGGCAAAAACATTAACGAACTTTAGTCGAATAATGCCAATAATGGCATATATTGAGCCCCCACGGGTGCGATGTTTTTGACCGGGTTCAAAAATCACAAAAACATGATTTTTGGACATATTGGAGCGTATTGTGTGCGTTCGTAGCAAAAACATTAACCAACTTTTGTCCATTAATGCGAATAATGGCATATATTGAGCCCCCACGAGTGCGATGTTTTTGACCGGAATGAAAAAGTTCAAAAATCACAAAAACATGATTTTTGGACATATTGGAGTGTATTGTGTGCGTTCGTAGCAAAAACATTAACCAACTTTTGTCAATTAACGCGAATAATGGCATATATTGAGCCCCCACGGGTGCTATGTTTTTGACCGGAATGAAAAAGTTCAAAAAGACCAAAACAAGATTTTTGGACATATTGGAGTGTATTGGGTGCGTTAGTAGCAAAAACTCAGCTTTTGACCGGAATGAAACAGTTTAAAAAGCACCAAAACACGATTTTTGGACATACTGGAGTGTATTGGGTGCGTTAGTAGCAAAAACTCAGCTTTTGACCGGAATGAAACTGTTTAAAAAGCACCAAAACACGATTTTTGGACACATTGGAGTGTATTGGGCGCGTTCGTGCCAAAAACTCACTTTGTAATTCGCGCGGCAATCTTTTATCACTTAATGTCAATATTGGCATATATTGAGCCCCCACGGGTGCTATGTTTTTGACCGGAATGAAAAAGTTCAAAAAGACCAAAACAAGATTTTTGGACATATTGGAGTGTATTGGGTGCGTTAGTAGCAAAAACTCAGCTTTTGACCGGAATGAAACAGTTTAAAAAGCACCAAAACACGATTTTTGGACATACTGGAGTGTATTGGGTGCGTTAGTAGCAAAAACTCAGCTTTTGACCGGAATGAAACTGTTTAAAAAGCACCAAAACACGATTTTTGGACACATTGGAGTGTATTGGGCGCGTTCGTGCCAAAAACTCACTTTGTAATTCGCGCGGCAATCTTTTATCACTTAATGTCAATTTTGGCATATATTTAGCCCCCACGGGTGCTATGTTTTTGACCGGAATGAAAAATTTCAAAAAGACCAAAACATGATTTTTGGACATATTGGAGTGTGTTGCGTGCGTTAGTAGCAAAAACTCAGTTTTTGACCGGAATGAAAAATTTCAAAAAGCACCAAAACACGATTTTTGGACACATTGGAGTGTATTGGGTGCGTTCATGTCAAAAACTCACTTTGTTATTCGCGCGGCAAACTTTTGTCAATTAATGTCATTGGCATATATTGAGCCCCCACGGGTGCTATGTTTTTGACCGGAATGAACAAGTTCAAAAAGACCAAAACATGATTTTTGGACACATTGGAGTGTACTGGGTGCGTTCGTGTCAAAAACTCACTTTGTTA
Organism: Oryza glaberrima; assembly: GCF_000147395.1. Classification (NCBI taxonomy): domain Eukaryota; kingdom Viridiplantae; phylum Streptophyta; class Magnoliopsida; order Poales; family Poaceae; genus Oryza; species Oryza glaberrima. The sequence goes on along the minus strand of NW_026267042.1, from coordinate 58,264 downwards.
TTCGCGCGGCAAACTTTTGTCAACTAATGTCAATACTGGCATATATTGAGCCCCCACGGGTGCTATGTTTTTGACCGGAATGAAAAAGTTCAAAAAGCACCAAAACAAGATTTTTGGACATATTGGAGTGTATTGGGGGCGTTCGTGGCAAAAACATTAACGAACTTTAGTCGAATAATGCCAATAATGGCATATATTGAGCCCCCACGGGTGCGATGTTTTTGACCGGGTTCAAAAATCACAAAAACATGATTTTTGGACATATTGGAGCGTATTGTGTGCGTTCGTAGCAAAAACATTAACCAACTTTTGTCAATTAATGCGAATAATGGCATATATTGAGCCCCCACGGGTGCTATGTTTTTGACCGGAATGAAAAAGTTCAAAAATACCAAAACATGATTTTTGGACATATTGGAGTGTATAGGGTGCGTTAGTAGCAAAAACTCAGTTTTTGACCGGAATGAAAAAGTTCAAAAAGCACAAAAACACGATTTTTGGACACATTGGAGTGTACTGGGTGCGTTCGTGTCAAAAACTCACTATGTTATTCGCGCGGCAAACTTTTGTCAACTAATGTCAATACTGGCATATATTGAGCCCCCACGGGTGCTATGTTTTTGACCGGAATGAAAAAGTTCAAAAAGACCAAAACATGATTTTTGGACATACTGGAGTGTATTGGGTGCGTTTGTAGCAAAAACTATGTTTTTGACCGGAATGAAAAAGTTCAAAAAGCACCAAAACACGATTTTTGGACACATTGGAGTGTATTGGGTGCGTTCGTGTCAAAAACTCACTTTGTTATTCGCGCGGCAAACTTTTGTCAACTAATGTCAATATTGGCATATATTGAGCCCCCACGGGTGCTATGTTTTTGACCGGAATGAAAAAGTTCAAAAAGCACCAAAACAAGATTTTTGGACATATTGGAGTGTATTGGGGGCGTTCGTGGCAAAAACATTAACGAACTTTAGTCGAATAATGCCAATAATGGCATATATTGAGCCCCCACGGGTGCGATGTTTTTGACCGGGTTCAAAAATCACAAAAACATGATTTTTGGACATATTGGAGCGTATTGTGTGCGTTCGTAGCAAAAACATTAACCAACTTTTGTCAATTAATGCGAATAATGGCATATATTGAGCCCCCACGGGTGCTATGTTTTTGACCGGAATGAAAAAGTTCAAAAATACCAAAACATGATTTTTGGACATATTGGAGTGTATTGGGTGCGTTAGTAGCAAAAACTCAGTTTTTGACCGGAATGAAAAAGTTCAAAAAGCACAAAAACACGATTTTTGGACACATTGGAGTGTACTGGGTGCGTTCGTGTCAAAAACTCACTTTGTTATTCGCGCGGCAAACTTTTGTCAACTAATGTCAACACTGGCATATATTGAGCCCCCACGGGTGCTATCTTTTTGACCGGAATGAAAAAGTTCAAAAAGCACCAAAACAAGATTTTTGGACATATTGGAGTGTATTGGGGGCGTTCGTGGCAAAAACATTAACGAACTTTAGTCGAATAATGCCAATAATGGCATATATTGAGCCCCCACGGGTGCGATGTTTTTGACCGGGTTCAAAAATCACAAAAACATGATTTTTGGACATATTGGAGCGTATTGTGTGCGTTCCTAGCAAAAACATTAACCAACTTTTGTCAATTAATGCGAATAATGGCATATATTGAGCCCCCACGGGTGTTATGTTTTTGACCGGAATGAAAAAGTTCAAAAATACCAAAACATGATTTTTGGACATATTGGAGTGTACTGGGTGCGTTAGTAGCAAAAACTCAGTTTTTGACCGGAATGAAAAAGTTCAAAAAGCACAAAAACACGATTTTTGGACACATTGGAGTGTACTGGGTGCGTTCGTGTCAAAAACTCACTTTGTTATTCGCGCGGCAAACTTTTGTCAACTAATGTCAATACTGGCATATATTGAGCCCCCACGGGTGCTATGTTTTTGACCGGAATGAAAAAGTTCAAAAAGACCAAAACATGATTTTTGGACATACCGGAGTGTATTGGGTGCGTTTGTAGCAAAAACTATGTTTTTGACCGGAATGAAAAAGTTCAAAAAGCACCAAAACACGATTTTTGGACACATTGGAGTGTATTGGGTGCGTTCGTGTCAAAAACTCACTTTGTTATTCGCGCGGCAAACTTTTGTCAACTAATGTCAATACTGGCATATATTGAGCCCCCACGGGTGCTATGTTTTTGACCGGAATGAAAAAGTTCAAAAAGACCAAAACATGATTTTTGGACATACTGGAGTGTATTGGGTGCGTTTGTAGCAAAAACTATGTTTTTGACCGGAATGAAAAAGTTCAAAAAGCACCAAAACACGATTTTTGGACACATTGGAGTGTATTGGGTGCGTTCGTGTCAAAAACTCACTTTGTTATTCGCGCGGCAAACTTTTGTCAATTAATGTCATTGGCATATATAGAGCCCCCACGGGTGCTATGTTTTTGACCGGAATGAAAAAGTTCAAAAAGCACCAAAACAAGATTTTTGGACATATTGGAGTGTATTGGGGGCGTTCGTGGCAAAAACATTAACGAACTTTAGTCGAATAATGCCAATAATGGCATATATTGAGCCCCCACGGGTGCGATGTTTTTGACCGGGTTCAAAAATCACAAAAACATGATTTTTGGACATATTGGAGCGTATTGTGTGCGTTCCTAGCAAAAACATTAACCAACTTTTGTCAATTAATGCGAATAATGGCATATATTGAGCCCCCACGGGTGCTATGTTTTTGACCGGAATGAAAAAGTTCAAAAATACCAAAACATGATTTTTGGACATATTGGAGTGTATTGGTTGCGTTAGTAGCAAAAACTCAGTTTTTGACCGGAATGAAAAAGTTCAAAAAGCACCAAAACACGATTTTTGGACACATTGGAGTGTATTGGGTGCGTTCGTGTCAAAAATTCACTTTGTTATTCGCGTGGCAAACTTTTGTCAATTAATGTCAATATTGGCATATATTGAGCCCCCACGGGTGCTATGTTTTTGACAGGAATAAAAAAGTTCAAAAAGACCAAAACATGATTTTTTGACATATTGGAGTGTATTGGGTGCGTTCGTAGCAAAAACTCACTTCGTGATTCGCGCAATGAACTTTTGTCAATTTATGCCAATATTGTCATATATTGAGCCCTCACGGGTGCGATGTTTTTGACCGGATTGAAAAAGGTCAAAAAGCACCCAAACATGATATTTGGACATATTGGAGTGTATTGGGTGCGTTAGTAGCAAAAACTCAGTTTTTGACCGGAATGAAAAAGTTCAAAAAGCACAAAAACACGATTTTTGGACACATTGGAGTGTATTGGGTGCGTTCGTGTCAAAAACTCACTTTGTTATTCGTGCGGCAAACTTTTGTCAATTAATGTCAATATTGGCATATATTGAGCCCCCACGGGTGCTATGTTTTTGACCGGAATGAAAAAGTTCAAAAAGCACCAAAACAAGATTTTTGGACATATTGGAGTGTATTGGGGGCGTTCGTGGCAAAAACTCACTTCGTGATTCGCGCGATGAACTTTTGTCAATTTATGCCAATATTGGCATATATTGAGCCCGCACGGGTGCGACGTTTTTGACAGGGATGAAAAAGTTCAAAAAGCACCAAAACATGATTTTTGGACATATTGGAGTGTATTGGGCGCGTTAGTAGCAAAAACTCTGTTTTTGACCGGAATGAAAAAGTTCAAAAAGCACAAAAAACACGATTTTTGGACACATTGGAGTGTATTGGGTGCGTTCGTGTCAAAAACTCACTTTGTTATTCGCGCGGCAAACTTTTGTCAATTAATGTCAATATTGGCATATATTGAGCCCCCACGGGTGCTATGTTTTTGACAGTATTGAAAAAGTTCAAAAAGCACCCAAACATGATATTTGGACATATTGGAGTGTATTGGGTGCGTTAGTAGCAAAAACTCAGTTTTTGACCGGAATGAAAAAGTTCAAAAAGCACCAAAACACGATTTTTGGACACATTGGAGTGTATTGGGTGCGTTCGTGTCAAAAACTCACTTTGTTTTTCGCGCGGCAAACTTTTGTCAATTAATGTCAATATTGGCATATATTGAGCCCCCACGGGTGCTATGTTTTTGACCGGAATGAAAAAGTTCAAAAAGACCAAAACATGATTTTTGGACATATTGGAGTGTATTGGGTGCGTTAGTAGCAAAAACTCAGCTTTTGACCGGAATGAAAAAGTTCAAAAAGCACCAAAACACGATTTTTGGACACATTGGAGTGTATTGGGTGCGTTCGTGTCAAAAACTCACTTTGTTATTCGCGCGGCAAACTTTTGTCAACTAATGTCAATAATGGCATATATTGATCCCCCACGGGTGCTATGTTTTTGACCGGAATGAAAAAGTTCAAAAAGACCAAAACAAGATTTTTGGACATATTGGAGTGTATTGGGTGCGTTAGTAGCAAAAACTCAGCTTTTGACCGGAATGAAACAGTTTAAAAAGCACCAAAACACGATTTTTGGACATACTGGAGTGTATTGGGTGTGTTAGTAGCAAAAACTCAGCTTTTGACCGGAATGAAACTGTTTAAAAAGCACCAAAACACGATTTTTGGACACATTGGAGTGTATTGGGCGCGTTCGTGCCAAAAACTCACTTTGTAATTCGCGCGGCAATCTTTTATCATTTAATGTCAATTTTGGCATATATTTAGCCCCCACGGGTGCTATGTTTTTGACCGGAATGAAAAATTTCAAAAAGACCAAAACATGATTTTTGGACATATTGGAGTGTATTGGGTGCGTTAGTAGCAAAAACTCAGTTTTTGACCGGAATGAAAAAGTTCAAAAAGCACCAAAACACGATTTTTGGACACATTGGAGTGTATTGGGTGCGTTCATGTTAAAAACTCACTTTGTTATTCGCGCGGCAAACTTTTGTCAATTAATGTCATTGGCATATATCGAGCCCCCACGGGTGCTATGTTTTTGACCGGAATGAAAAAGTTCAAAAAGACCAAAACATGATTTTTGGACATACTGGAGTGTATTGGGTGCGTTTGTAGCAAAAACTATGTTTTTGACCGGAATGAAAAAGTTCAAAAAGCACCAAAACACGATTTTTGGACACATTGGAGTGTATTGGGTGCGTTCGTGTCAAAAACTCACTTTGTTATTCGCGCGGCAAACTTTTGTCAATTAATGTCATTGGCATATATTGAGCCCCCACGGGTGCTATGTTTTTGACCGGAATGAAAAAGTTCAAAAAGCACCAAAACAAGATTTTTGGATATATTGGAGTGTATTGGGGGCGTTCGTGGCAAAAACATTAACGAACTTTAGTCGAATAATGCCAATAGTGGCATATATTGAGCCCCCACGGGTGCGATGTTTTTGACCGGGTTCAAAAATCACAAAAACATAATTTTTGGACATATTGGAGCGTATTGTGTGCGTTCGTAGCAAAAACATTAACCAACTTTTGTCAATTAATGCGAATAATGGCATATATTGAGCCCCCACGGGTGCTATGTTTTTGACCAGAATGAAAAAGTTCAAAAAGACCACAACATGATTTTTGGACATATTGGAGTGTATTGGGTGCGTTAGTAGCAAAAACTCAGGTTTTGACCGGAATGAAAAAGTTCAAAAAGCACCAAAACACGATTTTTGGACACATTGGAGTGTATTGGGTGCGTTCGTGTCAAAAACTCACTTTGTTATTCGTGCGGCAAACTTTTGTCAATTAATGTCAATATTGGCATATATTGAGCCCCCACGGGTGCTATGTTTTTGACCGGAATGAAAAAGTTCAAAAACACCAAAACATGATTTTTGGACATATTGGAGTGTATTGGGTGCGTTCGTAGCAAAAACTCACTTCGTGATTCGCGCGATGAACTTTTGTCAATTTATGCCAATATTGGCATATATTGAGCCCGCACGGGTGCGACGTTTTTGACAGGGATGAAAAAGTTCAAAAAGCACCAAAACATGATTTTTGGACATATTGGAGTGTATTGGGCGCGTTAGTAGCAAAAACTCTGTTTTTGACCGGAATGAAAAAGTTCAAAAAGCACAAAAAACATGATTTTTGGACACATTGGAGTGTATTGGGTGCGTTCGTGTCAAAAACTCACTTTGTTATTCGCGCGGCAAACTTTTGTCAATTAATGTCAATATTGGCATATATTGAGCCCCACGGGTGCTATGTTTTTGACAGTATTGAAAAAGTTCAAAAAGCACCCAAACATGATATTTGGACATATTGGAGTGTATTGGGTGCGTTAGTAGCAAAAACTCAGCTTTTGACCGGAACGAAAAAGTTCAAAAAGCACCAAAACACGATTTTTGGACACATTGCAGTGTATTGGGTGCGTTCGTGTCAAAAACTCACTTTGTTATTCGCGCGGCAAACTTTTGTCAACTAATGTCAATAATGGCATATATTGAGCCCCCACGGGTGCTATGTTTTTGACCGGAATGAAAAAGTTCAAAAAGACCAAAACAAGATTTTTGGACATATTGGAGTGTATTGGGTGCGTTAGTAGCAAAAACTCAGCTTTTGACCGGAATGAAACAGTTTAAAAAGCACCAAAACACGATTTTTGGACATACTGGAGTGTATTGGGTGTGTTAGTAGCAAAAACTCAGCTTTTGACCGGAATGAAACTGTTTAAAAAGCACCAAAACACGATTTTTGGACACATTGGAGTGTATTGGGCGCGTTCGTGCCAAAAACTCACTTTGTAATTCGCGCGGCAATCTTTTATCATTTAATGTCAATTTTGGCATATATTTAGCCCCCACGGGTGCTATGTTTTTGACCGGAATGAAAAATTTCAAAAAGACCAAAACATGATTTTTGGACATATTGGAGTGTATTGGGTGCGTTAGTAGCAAAAACTCAGTTTTTGACCGGAATTGAAAAAGTTCAAAAAGCACCAAAACACGATTTTTGGACACATTGGAGTGTATTGGGTGCGTTCGTGTCAAAAACTCACTTTGTTATTCGCGCGGCAAACTTTTGTCAATTAATGTCAATATTGGCGTATAATGAGCCCCCACGGCACCTATGTTTTTGACAGGAATGAAAATGTTCACACAGACAAAAACATGATTTTTGGACATATTGGAGTGTATTGGGTGCGTTCGTAACAAAATCTCGGTTCGTGATTCGCACGGCGAACTTTTGTCAATTAATGCCAATATTGGCACATATTGAGCCCCCACGAGTGCGATGTTTTTGACCGGAATGAAAAAGTTCAAAAAGACCAAAACATGATTTTTGGACATATTGGAGTGTATTGGGCGCGTTAGTAGCAAAAACTCAGTTTTTGACCGGAATGAAAAAGTTCAAAAAGCACCAAAACACGATTTTTGGACACATTGGAGTGTATTGGGTGCGTTCGTGTCAAAAACTCACTTTGTTATTCGCGCGGCAAACTTTTGTCAATTAATGTCAATATTGGCATATATTGAGCCCCCACGGGTGCTATGTTTTTGACCGGAATGAAAAAGTTCAAAAAGACCAAAACATGATTTTTGGACATATTGGAGTGTATTGGGTGCGTTAGTAGCAAAAACTCAGCTTTTGACCGGAATGAAAAAGTTCAAAAAGCACCAAAACACGATTTTTGGACACATTGGAGTGTATTGGGTGCGTTCGTGTCAAAAACTCACTTTGTTATTCGCGCGGCAAACTTTTGTCAACTAATGTCAATAATGGCATATATTGATCCCCCACGGGTGCTATGTTTTTGACCGGAATGAAAAAGTTCAAAAAGACCAAAACAAGATTTTTGGACATATTGGAGTGTATTGGGTGCGTTAGTAGCAAAAACTCAGCTTTTGACCGGAATGAAACAGTTTAAAAAGCACCAAAACACGATTTTTGGACATACTGGAGTGTATTGGGTGTGTTAGTAGCAAAAACTCAGCTTTTGACCGGAATGAAACTGTTTAAAAAGCACCAAAACACGATTTTTGGACACATTGGAGTGTATTGGGCGCGTTCGTGCCAAAAACTCACTTTGTAATTCGCGCGGCAATCTTTTATCATTTAATGTCAATTTTGGCATATATTTAGCCCCCACGGGTGCTATGTTTTTGACCGGAATGAAAAATTTCAAAAAGACCAAAACATGATTTTTGGACATATTGGAGTGTATTGGGTGCGTTAGTAGCAAAAACTCAGTTTTTGACCGGAATGAAAGAGTTCAAAAAGCACCAAAACACGATTTTTGGACACATTGGAGTGTATTGGGTGCGTTCATGTTAAAAACTCACTTTGTTATTCGCGCGGCAAACTTTTGTCAATTAATGTCATTGGCATATATCGAGCCCCCACGGGTGCTATGTTTTTGACCGGAATGAAAAAGTTCAAAAAGACCAAAACATGATTTTTGGACATACTGGAGTGTATTGGGTGCGTTTGTAGCAAAAACTATGTTTTTGACCGGAATGAAAAAGTTCAAAAAGCACCAAAACACGATTTTTGGACACATTGGAGTGTATTGGGTGCGTTCGTGTCAAAAACTCACTTTGTTATTCGCGCGGCAAACTTTTGTCAATTAATGTCATTGGCATATATTGAGCCCCCACGGGTGCTATGTTTTTGACCGGAATGAAAAAGTTCAAAAAGCACCAAAACAAGATTTTTGGATATATTGGAGTGTATTGGGGGCGTTCGTGGCAAAAACATTAACGAACTTTAGTCGAATAATGCCAATAGTGGCATATATTGAGCCCCCACGGGTGCGATGTTTTTGACCGGGTTCAAAAATCACAAAAACATAATTTTTGGACATATTGGAGCGTATTGTGTGCGTTCGTAGCAAAAACATTAACCAACTTTTGTCAATTAATGCGAATAATGGCATATATTGAGCCCCCACGGGTGCTATGTTTTTGACCAGAATGAAAAAGTTCAAAAAGACCACAACATGATTTTTGGACATATTGGAGTGTATTGGGTGCGTTAGTAGCAAAAACTCAGTTTTTGACCGGAATGAAAAAGTTCAAAAAGCACCAAAACACGATTTTTGGACACATTGCAGTGTATTGGGTGCGTTCGTGTCAAAAATTCACTTTGTTATTCGCGCGGCAAACTTTTGTCAATTAATGTCAATATTGGCATATATTGAGCCCCCACGGGTGCTATGTTTTGACAGGAATAAAAAAGTTCAAAAAGACCAAAACATGATTTTTTGACGTATTGGAGTGTATTGGGTGCGTTACGTAGCAAAACTTTTGTCAATTAATGTCAATATTGGAGTGTATTAGGTGCGTTCGTAGCAAAATCTCGGTTCGTGATTCGCACGGCGAACTTTTGTCAATTAATGCCAATATTGGCACATATTGAGCCCCCACAGGTGCGATGTTTTTGACCGGATTGAAAAAGTTCAAAAAGCACCCAAACATGATATTTGGACATATTGGAGTGTATTGGGTGCGTTAGTAGCAAAAACTCAGTTTTTGACCGGAATGAAAAAGTTCAAAAAGCACCAAAACACGATTTTTGGACACATTGGAGTGTATTGGGTGCGTTCGTGTCAAAAACTCACTTTGTTATTCGCGCGGCAAACTTTTGTCAATTAATGTCAATATTGGCATATATTGAGCTCCCACGGGTGCTATGTTTTTGACCGGAATGAAAAAGTTCAAAAAGACCAAAACATGATTTTTGGACATATTGGAGTGTATTGGGTGCGTTAGTAGCAAAAACTCAGCTTTTGACCGGAACGAAAAAGTTCAAAAAGCACCAAAACACGATTTTTGGACACATTGCAGTGTATTGGGTGCGTTCGTGTCAAAAACTCACTTTGTTATTCGCGCGGCAAACTTTTGTCAACTAATGTCAATAATGGCATATATTGAGCCCCCACGGGTGCTATGTTTTTGACCGGAATGAAAAAGTTCAAAAAGACCAAAACAAGATTTTTGGACATATTGGAGTGTATTGGGTGCGTTAGTAGCAAAAACTCAGCTTTTGACCGGAATGAAACAGTTTAAAAAGCACCAAAACACGATTTTTGGACATACTGGAGTGTATTGGGTGTGTTAGTAGCAAAAACTCAGCTTTTGACCGGAATGAAACTGTTTAAAAAGCACCAAAACACGATTTTTGGACACATTGGAGTGTATTGGGCGCGTTCGTGCCAAAAACTCACTTTGTAATTCGCGCGGCAATCTTTTATCATTTAATGTCAATTTTGGCATATATTTAGCCCCCACGGGTGCTATGTTTTTGACCGGAATGAAAAATTTCAAAAAGACCAAAACATGATTTTTGGACATATTGGAGTGTATTGGGTGCGTTAGTAGCAAAAACTCAGTTTTTGACCGGAATTGAAAAAGTTCAAAAAGCACCAAAACACGATTTTTGGACACATTGGAGTGTATTGGGTGCGTTCGTGTCAAAAACTCACTTTGTTATTCGCGCGGCAAACTTTTGTCAATTAATGTCAATATTGGCGTATAATGAGCCCCCACGGCACCTATGTTTTTGACAGGAATGAAAATGTTCACACAGACAAAAACATGATTTTTGGACATATTGGAGTGTATTGGGTGCGTTCGTAACAAAATCTCGGTTCGTGATTCGCACGGCGAACTTTTGTCAATTAATGCCAATATTGGCACATATTGAGCCCCCACGAGTGCGATGTTTTTGACCGGAATGAAAAAGTTCAAAAAGACCAAAACATGATTTTTGGACATATTGGAGTGTATTGGGCGCGTTAGTAGCAAAAACTCAGTTTTTGACCGGAATGAAAAAGTTCAAAAAGCACCAAAACACGATTTTTGGACACATTGGAGTGTATTGGGTGCGTTCGTGTCAAAAACTCACTTTGTTATTCGCGCGGCAAACTTTTGTCAATTAATGTCAATATTGGCATATATTGAGCCCCCACGGGTGCTATGTTTTTGACCGGAATGAAAAAGTTCAAAAAGACCAAAACATGATTTTTGGACATATTGGAGTGTATTGGGTGCGTTAGTAGCAAAAACTCAGCTTTTGACCGGAATGAAAAAGTTCAAAAAGCACCAAAACACGATTTTTGGACACATTGGAGTGTATTGGGTGCGTTCGTGTCAAAAACTCACTTTGTTATTCGCGCGGCAAACTTTTGTCAACTAATGTCAATAATGGCATATATTGATCCCCCACGGGTGCTATGTTTTTGACCGGAATGAAAAAGTTCAAAAAGACCAAAACAAGATTTTTGGACATATTGGAGTGTATTGGGTGCGTTAGTAGCAAAAACTCAGCTTTTGACCGGAATGAAACAGTTTAAAAAGCACCAAAACACGATTTTTGGACATACTGGAGTGTATTGGGTGTGTTAGTAGCAAAAACTCAGCTTTTGACCGGAATGAAACTGTTTAAAAAGCACCAAAACACGATTTTTGGACACATTGGAGTGTATTGGGCGCGTTCGTGCCAAAAACTCACTTTGTAATTCGCGCGGCAATCTTTTATCATTTAATGTCAATTTTGGCATATATTTAGCCCCCACGGGTGCTATGTTTTTGACCGGAATGAAAAATTTCAAAAAGACCAAAACATGATTTTTGGACATATTGGAGTGTATTGGGTGCGTTAGTAGCAAAAACTCAGTTTTTGACCGGAATGAAAAAGTTCAAAAAGCACCAAAACACGATTTTTGGACACATTGGAGTGTATTGGGTGCGTTCATGTTAAAAACTCACTTTGTTATTCGCGCGGCAAACTTTTGTCAATTAATGTCATTGGCATATATCGAGCCCCCACGGGTGCTATGTTTTTGACCGGAATGAAAAAGTTCAAAAAGACCAAAACATGATTTTTGGACATACTGGAGTGTATTGGGTGCGTTTGTAGCAAAAACTATGTTTTTGACCGGAATGAAAAAGTTCAAAAAGCACCAAAACACGATTTTTGGACACATTGGAGTGTATTGGGTGCGTTCGTGTCAAAAACTCACTTTGTTATTCGCGCGGCAAACTTTTGTCAATTAATGTCATTGGCATATATTGAGCCCCCACGGGTGCTATGTTTTTGACCGGAATGAAAAAGTTCAAAAAGCACCAAAACAAGATTTTTGGATATATTGGAGTGTATTGGGGGCGTTCGTGGCAAAAACATTAACGAACTTTAGTCGAATAATGCCAATAGTGGCATATATTGAGCCCCCACGGGTGCGATGTTTTTGACCGGGTTCAAAAATCACAAAAACATAATTTTTGGACATATTGGAGCGTATTGTGTGCGTTCGTAGCAAAAACATTAACCAACTTTTGTCAATTAATGCGAATAATGGCATATATTGAGCCCCCACGGGTGCTATGTTTTTGACCAGAATGAAAAAGTTCAAAAAGACCACAACATGATTTTTGGACATATTGGAGTGTATTGGGTGCGTTAGTAGCAAAAACTCAGTTTTTGACCGGAATGAAAAAGTTCAAAAAGCACCAAAACACGATTTTTGGACACATTGCAGTGTATTGGGTGCGTTCGTGTCAAAAATTCACTTTGTTATTCGCGCGGCAAACTTTTGTCAATTAATGTCAATATTGGCATATATTGAGCCCCCACGGGTGCTATGTTTTTGACAGGAATAAAAAAGTTCAAAAAGACCAAAACATGATTTTTTGACGTATTGGAGTGTATTGGGTGCGTTCGTAGAAAAAACTCACTTCGTGATTCGCGCGATGAACTTTTGTCAATTTATGGCAATATTGGCATATATTGAGCCCCCACGGGTGCGATGTTTTTGACCGGATTGAAAAAGGTCAAAAAGCACCCAAACATGATATTTGGACATATTGCAGTATATTGGTGCGTTAGTAGCAAAAACTCAGTTTTTGACCGGAATGAAAAAGTTCAAAAAGCACCAAAACATGATTTTTGGACGCATTGGAGTGTATTGGGTGCGTTCGTGTCAAAAACTCACTTTGTTATTCGCGCGGCAAACTTTTGTCAACTAATGTCAATATTGGCATATATTGAGCCCCCACGGGTGCTATGTTTTTGACCGGAATGAAAAAGTTAAAAAAGAACAAAACATGATTTTTGGACATACTGGAGTGTATTGGGTGCGTTAGTAGCAAAAACTATGTTTTTGACCTGAATGAAAAAGTTCAAAAAGCACCAAAACACGATTTTTGGACATATTGGAGTGTATTGGGTGCGTTAGTAGCAAAAACTCTCTTTTTGACCGGAATGAAAAAGTTCAAAAGGCACAAAAACCACGATTTTTGGACACATTGGAGTGTATTGGATGCGTTCATGTCAAAAATTCATTTTGTTATTCGCGCGGCAAACTTTTGTCAATTAATGTCAATATTGGCATATATTGAGCCCCCACGGGTGCTATGTTTTTGACAGGAATAAAAAAGTTCAAAAAGACCAAAACATGATTTTTGGACATATTGGAGTGTATTGGGTGCGTTCGTAGCAAAAACTCACTTCGTGATTCAAGCGATGAACTTTTGTCAATTTATGCCAATATTGGCATATATTGAGCCCCCACAGGTGCGATGTTTTTGACCGGATTGAAAAAGTTCAAAAAGCACCCAAACATGATATTTGGACATATTGGAGTGTATTGGGTGCGTTAGTAGCAAAAACTCAGTTTTTGACCGGAATGAAAAAGTTCAAAAAGCACCAAAACACGATTTTTGGACACATTGGAGTGTATTGGGTGCGTTCGTGTCAAAAACTCACTTTGTTATTCGCGCGGCAAACTTTTGTCAATTAATGTCAATATTGGCATATATTGAGCTCCCACGGGTGCTATGTTTTTGACCGGAATGAAAAAGTTCAAAAAGACCAAAACATGATTTTTGGACATATTGGAGTGTATTGGGTGCGTTAGTAGCAAAAACTCAGCTTTTGACCGGAACGAAAAAGTTCAAAAAGCACCAAAACACGATTTTTGGACACATTGCAGTGTATTGGGTGCGTTCGTGTCAAAAACTCACTTTGTTATTCGCGCGGCAAACTTTTGTCAACTAATGTCAATAATGGCATATATTGAGCCCCCACGGGTGCTATGTTTTTGACCGGAATGAAAAAGTTCAAAAAGACCAAAACAAGATTTTTGGACATATTGGAGTGTATTGGGTGCGTTAGTAGCAAAAACTCAGCTTTTGACCGGAATGAAACAGTTTAAAAAGCACCAAAACACGATTTTTGGACATACTGGAGTGTATTGGGTGTGTTAGTAGCAAAAACTCAGCTTTTGACCGGAATGAAACTGTTTAAAAAGCACCAAAACACGATTTTTGGACACATTGGAGTGTATTGGGCGCGTTCGTGCCAAAAACTCACTTTGTAATTCGCGCGGCAATCTTTTATCATTTAATGTCAATTTTGGCATATATTTAGCCCCCACGGGTGCTATGTTTTTGACCGGAATGAAAAATTTCAAAAAGACCAAAACATGATTTTTGGACATATTGGAGTGTATTGGGTGCGTTAGTAGCAAAAACTCAGTTTTTGACCGGAATTGAAAAAGTTCAAAAAGCACCAAAACACGATTTTTGGACACATTGGAGTGTATTGGGTGCGTTCGTGTCAAAAACTCACTTTGTTATTCGCGCGGCAAACTTTTGTCAATTAATGTCAATATTGGCGTATAATGAGCCCCCACGGCACCTATGTTTTTGACAGGAATGAAAATGTTCACACAGACAAAAACATGATTTTTGGACATATTGGAGTGTATTGGGTGCGTTCGTAACAAAATCTCGGTTCGTGATTCGCACGGCGAACTTTTGTCAATTAATGCCAATATTGGCACATATTGAGCCCCCACGAGTGCGATGTTTTTGACCGGAATGAAAAAGTTCAAAAAGACCAAAACATGATTTTTGGACATATTGGAGTGTATTGGGCGCGTTAGTAGCAAAAACTCAGTTTTTGACCGGAATGAAAAAGTTCAAAAAGCACCAAAACACGATTTTTTGGACACATTGGAGTGTATTGGGTGCGTTCGTGTCAAAAACTCACTTTATTATTCGCGCGGCAAACTTTTGTCAATTAATGTCAATATTGGCATATATTGAGCCCCCACGGCACCTATGTTTTTGACCGGAATGAAAATGTTCAAAAAGACCAAAACATGATTTTTGGACATATTGGAGTGTATTGGGTGCGTTAGTAGCAAAAACTCAGTTTTTGACCGGAATGAAAAAGTTCAAAAAGCACCAAAACACGATTTTTGGACACATTGGAGTGTATTGGGTGCGTTCGTGTCAAAAACTCACTTTATTATTCGCGCGGCAAACTTTTGTCAATTAATGTCAATATTGGCGTATATTGAGCCGCCACGGCACCTATGTTTTTGACCGGGATGAAAATGTTCAAAAAGACCAAAACATGATTTTTGGACATATTGGAGTGTATTGGGTGCGTTAGTAGCAAAAACTCAGTTTTTGACCGGAATGAAAAAGTTCAAAAAGCACCAAAACACGATTTTTTGGACACATTGGAGTGTATTGGGTGCGTTCGTGTCAAAAACTCACTTTATTATTCGCGCGGCAAACTTTTGTCAATTAATGTCAATATTGGCATATATTGAGCCCCCACGGCACCTATGTTTTTGACCGGAATGAAAATGTTCAAAGAGACCAAAACATGATTTTTGGACATATTGGAGTGTATTGGGTGCGTTCATAGCAAAATCTCGGTTCGTGATTCGCACGGCGAACTTTTGTCAATTAATGCCAATATTGGCACATATTGAGCCCCCACGACTGCGATGTTTTTGACCGGAATGAAAAAGGTCAAAAAGCACCAAAACAATATTTTTGGACATATTGGAGTGTATTGGGTGCGTTCGTAGCAAAAACATTAACGAACTTTTGTCAATTAATGCGAATAATGGCATATATTGAGCCCCCATGGGTGCTGTGTTTTTGACCGGAATGAAAAAGTTCAAAAAGCACCAAAACACGATTTTTGGACACATTGGAGTGTATTGGGTGCGTTCGTGTCAAAAACTCACTTTATTATTCGCGCGGCAAACTTTTGTCAATTAATATCAATATTGGCATATATTGAGCCCGCACGGCACCTATGTTTTTACCGGAATGAAAATGTTCAAAAAGACCAAAACATGATTTTTGGACATATTGGAGTGTATTGGGTGCGTTAGTAGCAAAAACTCAGTTTTTGACCGGAATTGAAAAAGTTCAAAAAGCACCAAAACACGATTTTTGGACACATTGGAGTGTATTGGGTATGTTCGTGTCAAAAACTCACTTTATTATTCGCGCGGCAAACTTTTGTCAATTAATGTCAATATTGGCGTATAATGAGCCCCCACGGCACCTATGTTTTTGACCGGAATGAAAATGTTCAAACAGACAAAAACATGATTTTTGGACATATTGGAGTGTATTGGGTGCGTTCGTAACAAAATCTCGGTTCGTGATTCGCACGGCGAACTTTTGTCAATTAATGCCAATATTGGCACATATTGAGCCCCCACGAGTGCGATGTTTTTGACCGGAATGAAAAAGTTCAAAAAGACCAAAACATGATTTTTGGACATATTGGAGTGTATTGGGTGCGTTAGTAGCAAAAACTCAGTTTTTGACCGGAATGAAAAAGTTCAAAAAGCACCAAAACACGATTTTTTGGACACATTGGAGTGTATTGGGTGCGTTCGTGTCAAAAACTCACTTTATTATTCGCGCGGCGAACTTTTGTCAATTAATGTCAATATTGGCATATATTGAGCCCCCACGGCACCTATGTTTTTGACCGGAATGAAAATGTTCAAAGAGACCAAAACATGATTTTTGGACATATTGGAGTGTATTGGGTGCGTTCATAGCAAAATCTCGGTTCGTGATTCGCACGGCGAACTTTTGTCAATTAATGCCAATATTGGCACATATTGAGCCCCCACGACTGCGATGTTTTTGACCGGAATGAAAAAGGTCAAAAAGCACCAAAACAATATTTTTGGACATATTGGAGTGTATTGGGTGCGTTCGTAGTAAAAACATTAACGAACTTTTGTCAATTAATGCGAATAATGGCATATATTGAGCCCCCATGGGTGCTGTGTTTTTGACCGGAATGAAAAAGTTCAAAAAGCACCAAAACACGATTTTTGGACACATTGGAGTGTATTGGGTGCGTTCGTGTCAAAAATTCACTTTATTATTCGCGCGGCAAACTTTTGTCAATTAATGTCAATATTGGCATATATTGAGCCCGCACGGCACCTATGTTTTTCCGGAATGAAAATGTTCAAAAAGACCAAAACATGATTTTTGGACATATTGGAGTGTATTGGGTGCGTTAGTAGCAAAAACTCAGTTTTTGACCGGAATGAAAAAGTTCAAAAAGCACCAAAACACGATTTTTTGGACACATTGGAGTGTATCGGGTGCGTTCGTGTCAAATACTCACTTTATTATTCGCGCGGCAAACTTTTGTCAATTAATGTCAATATTGGCATATATTGAGCCCCCACGGCACCTATGTTTTTACCGGAATGAAAATGTTCAAAAAGACCAAAACATGATTTTTGGACATATTGGAGTGTATTGGGTGCGTTAGTAGCAAAAACTCAGTTTTTGACCGGAATGAAAAAGTTCAAAAAGCACCAAAACACGATTTTTGGACACATTGGAGTGTATTGGGTGCGTTCGTGTCAAAAACTCACTTTATTATTCGCGCGGCAAACTTTTGTCAATTAATGTCAATATTGGCGTATATTGAGCCGCCACGGCACCTATGTTTTTGACCGGGATGAAAATGTTCAAAAAGACCAAAACATGATTTTTGGACATATTGGAGTGTATTGGGTGCGTTAGTAGCAAAAACTCAGTTTTTGACCGGAATGAAAAAGTTCAAAAAGCACCAAAACACGATTTTTTGGACACATTGGAGTGTATTGGGTGCGTTCGTGTCAAAAACTCACTTTATTATTCGCGCGGCAAACTTTTGTCAATTAATGTCAATATTGGCATATATTGAGCCCCCACGGCACCTATGTTTTTGACCGGAATGAAAATGTTCAAAGAGACCAAAACATGATTTTTGGACATATTGGAGTGTATTGGGTGCGTTCATAGCAAAATCTCGGTTCGTGATTCGCACGGCGAACTTTTGTCAATTAATGCCAATATTGGCACATATTGAGCCCCCACGACTGCGATGTTTTTGACCGGAATGAAAAAGGTCAAAAAGCACCAAAACAATATTTTTGGACATATTGGAGTGTATTGGGTGCGTTCGTAGTAAAAACATTAACGAACTTTTGTCAATTAATGCGAATAATGGCATATATTGAGCCCCCATGGGTGCTGTGTTTTTGACCGGAATGAAAAAGTTCAAAAAGCACCAAAACACGATTTTTGGACACATTGGAGTGTATTGGGTGCGTTCGTGTCAAAAACTCACTTTATTATTCGCGCGGCAAACTTTTGTCAATTAATGTCAATATTGGCATATATTGAGCCCGCACGGCACCTATGTTTTTCCGGAATGAAAATGTTCAAAAAGACCAAAACATGATTTTTGGACATATTGGAGTGTATTGGGTGCGTTAGTAGCAAAAACTCAGTTTTTGACCGGAATGAAAAAGTTCAAAAAGCACCAAAACACGATTTTTTGGACACATTGGAGTGTATCGGGTGCGTTCGTGTCAAATACTCACTTTATTATTCGCGCGGCAAACTTTTGTCAATTAATGTCAATATTGGCATATATTGAGCCCCCACGGCACCTATGTTTTTACCGGAATGAAAATGTTCAAAAAGACCAAAATATGATTTTTGGACATATTGGAGTGTATTGGGTGCGTTAGTAGCAAAAACTCAGTTTTTGACCGGAATGAAAAAGTTCAAAAAGCACCAAAACACGATTTTTGGACACATTGGAGTGTATTGGGTGCGTTCGTGTCAAAAACTCACTTTATTATTCGCGCGGCAAACTTTTGTCAATTAATGTCAATATTGGAGTGTATTGGATGCGTTCGTAGCAAAATCTCGGTTCGTGATTCGCACGGCGAACTTTTGTCAATTAATGCCAATATTGGCACATATTGAGCCCCCACGAGTGCGATGTTTTTGACCGGAATGAAAAAGTTCAAAAAGACCAAAACATGATTTTTGGACATATTGGAGTGTATTGGGTGCGTTTGTAGCAAAAACTCAGTTTTTGACCGAAATGAAAAATTTCAAAAAGCACCAAAACACGATTTTTGGACACATTGGAGTGTATTGGGTGCGTTCGTGTCAAGAACTCACTTTATTATTCGCGCGGCAAACTTTTGTCAATTAATGTCAATATTGGCATATATTGAGCCCCAACGGGTGCTATGTTTTTGACCGGAATGAAAAAGTTCAAAAAGACCAAAACATGATTTTTGGACATATTGGAGTGTATTGGGTGCGTTCGTAGCAAAAACTCACTTCGTGATTCACGCGATGAACTTTTGTCAATTTATGCCAATATTGGCATATATTGAGCCCCACGGGTGCGATGTTTTTGACCGGAATGAAAAAGTTCAAAAATCACAAAAACATGATTTTTGGACATATTAGAGTGTATTGTGTGTGTTCGTAGCAAAAACATTAACGAACTTTTGACAATTAATGCGAATAATGGCATATATTGAGCCCCCACGGGTGCTATGTTTTTGACCGGAATGAAAAAGTTCAAAAAGACAAAAACATGATTTTTGGACATATTGGAGTGTATTGGGTGCGTTAGTAGGAAAAACTCAGTTTTTGACCGGAATGAAAAAGTTCAAAAAGCACCAAAACACGATTTTTTGGACAGATTGGAGTGTATTGGGTGCGTTCGTGTCAAAAACTCACTTTGTTATTCGCGCGGCAAACTTTTGTCAATTAATGTCAATATTGGCATATATTGAGCCCCCAAGGCACCCAATATTGGCATATATTAAGCCCCCAGGGGTGCTATGTTTTTGATCGGAATGAAAAAGTTCAAAAAGCACCAAAACACGATTTTTGGACATATTGGAGTGTATTGGGTGCGTTCGTGTCAAAAACTCACTTTGTTATTCGCGCGGCAATCTTTTGTCATTTAATAGTCAATTTTGGCATATATTGAGCCCCCACGGGTGCTATGTTTTTGACCGGAATGAAAAAGTTCAAAAAGACCAAAACATGATTTTTGGACATATTGGAGTGTATTGGGTGCGTTAGTAGCAAAAACTCAGTTTTTGACCGGAATGAAAAAGTTCAAAAAGCACCAAAACACGATTTTTGGACACATTGGAGTGTATTGGGTGCGTTCGTGTCAAAAACTCACTTTATTATTCGCGCGGCAAACTTTTGTCAATTAATGTCAATATTGGCGTATATTGAGCCGCCACGGCACCTATGTTTTTGACCGGGATGAAAATGTTCAAAAAGACCAAAACATGATTTTTGGACATATTGGAGTGTATTGGGTGCGTTAGTAGCAAAAACTCAGTTTTTGACCGGAATGAAAAAGTTCAAAAAGCACCAAAACACGATTTTTTGGACACATTGGAGTGTATTGGGTGCGTTCGTGTCAAAAACTCACTTTATTATTCGCGCGGCAAACTTTTGTCAATTAATGTCAATATTGGCATATATTGAGCCCCCACGGCACCTATGTTTTTGACCGGAATGAAAATGTTCAAAGAGACCAAAACATGATTTTTGGACATATTGGAGTGTATTGGGTGCGTTCATAGCAAAATCTTGGTTCGTGATTCGCACGGCGAACTTTTGTCAATTAATGCCAATATTGGCACATATTGAGCCCCCACGACTGCGATGTTTTTGACCGGAATGAAAAAGGTCAAAAAGCACCAAAACAATATTTTTGGACATATTGGAGTGTATTGGGTGCGTTCGTAGTAAAAACATTAACGAACTTTTGTCAATTAATGCGAATAATGGCATATATTGAGCCCCCATGGGTGCTGTGTTTTTGACCGGAATGAAAAAGTTCAAAAAGCACCAAAACACGATTTTTGGACACATTGGAGTGTATTGGGTGCGTTCGTGTCAAAAATTCACTTTATTATTCGCGCGGCAAACTTTTGTCAATTAATGTCAATATTGGCATATATTGAGCCCGCACGGCACCTATGTTTTTCCGGAATGAAAATGTTCAAAAAGACCAAAACATGATTTTTGGACATATTGGAGTGTATTGGGTGCGTTAGTAGCAAAAACTCAGTTTTTGACCGGAATGAAAAAGTTCAAAAAGCACCAAAACACGATTTTTTGGACACATTGGAGTGTATCGGGTGCGTTCGTGTCAAATACTCACTTTATTATTCGCGCGGCAAACTTTTGTCAATTAATGTCAATATTGGCATATATTGAGCCCCCACGGCACCTATGTTTTTACCGGAATGAAAATGTTCAAAAAGACCAAAACATGATTTTTGGACATATTGGAGTGTATTGGGTGCGTTAGTAGCAAAAACTCAGTTTTTGACCGGAATGAAAAAGTTCAAAAAGCACCAAAACACGATTTTTGGACACATTGGAGTGTATTGGGTGCGTTCGTGTCAAAAACTCACTTTATTATTCGCGCGGCAAACTTTTGTCAATTAATGTCAATATTGGCGTATATTGAGCCACCACGGCACCTATGTTTTTGACCGGGATGAAAATGTTCAAAAAGACCAAAACATGATTTTTGGACATATTGGAGTGTATTGGGTGCGTTAGTAGCAAAAACTCAGTTTTTGACCGGAATGAAAAAGTTCAAAAAGCACCAAAACACGATTTTTTGGACACATTGGAGTGTATTGGGTGCGTTCGTGTCAAAAACTCACTTTATTATTCGCGCGGCAAACTTTTGTCAATTAATGTCAATATTGGCATATATTGAGCCCCCACGGCACCTATGTTTTTGACCGGAATGAAAATGTTCAAAGAGACCAAAACATGATTTTTGGACATATTGGAGTGTATTGGGTGCGTTCATAGCAAAATCTCGGTTCGTGATTCGCACGGCGAACTTTTGTCAATTAATGCCAATATTGGCACATATTGAGCCCCCACGACTGCGATGTTTTTGACCGGAATGAAAAAGGTCAAAAAGCACCAAAACAATATTTTTGGACATATTGGAGTGTATTGGGTGCGTTCGTAGTAAAAACATTAACGAACTTTTGTCAATTAATGCGAATAATGGCATATATTGAGCCCCCATGGGTGCTGTGTTTTTGACCGGAATGAAAAAGTTCAAAAAGCACCAAAACACGATTTTTGGACACATTGGAGTGTATTGGGTGCGTTCGTGTCAAAAACTCACTTTATTATTCGCGCGGCAAACTTTTGTCAATTAATGTCAATATTGGCATATATTGAGCCCGCACGGCACCTATGTTTTTCCGGAATGAAAATGTTCAAAAAGACCAAAACATGATTTTTGGACATATTGGAGTGTATTGGGTGCGTTAGTAGCAAAAACTCAGTTTTTGACCGGAATGAAAAAGTTCAAAAAGCACAAAAACACGATTTTTTGGACACATTGGAGTGTATCGGGTGCGTTCGTGTCAAATACTCACTTTATTATTCGCGCGGCAAACTTTTGTCAATTAATGTCAATATTGGCATATATTGAGCCCCCACGGCACCTATGTTTTTACCGGAATGAAAATGTTCAAAAAGACCAAAATATGATTTTTGGACATATTGGAGTGTATTGGGTGCGTTAGTAGCAAAAACTCAGTTTTTGACCGGAATGAAAAAGTTCAAAAAGCACCAAAACACGATTTTTGGACACATTGGAGTGTATTGGGTGCGTTCGTGTCAAAAACTCACTTTATTATTCGCGCGGCAAACTTTTGTCAATTAATGTCAATATTGGAGTGTATTGGGTGCGTTCGTAGCAAAATCTCGGTTCGTGATTCGCACGGCGAACTTTTGTCAATTAATGCCAATATTGGCACATATTGAGCCCCCACGAGTGCGATGTTTTTGACCGGAATGAAAAAGTTCAAAAAGACCAAAACATGATTTTTGGACATATTGGAGTGTATTGGGTGCGTTTGTAGCAAAAACTCAGTTTTTGACCGAAATGAAAAATTTCAAAAAGCACCAAAACACGATTTTTGGACACATTGGAGTGTATTGGGTGCGTTCGTGTCAAGAACTCACTTTATTATTCGCGCGGCAAACTTTTGTCAATTAATGTCAATATTGGCA
This sequence comes from Oryza glaberrima, assembly GCF_000147395.1. Classification (NCBI taxonomy): domain Eukaryota; kingdom Viridiplantae; phylum Streptophyta; class Magnoliopsida; order Poales; family Poaceae; genus Oryza; species Oryza glaberrima. The sequence continues at coordinate 35,074 of NW_026267042.1, read as the reverse complement.
TATATTGAGCCCCAACGGGTGCTATGTTTTTGACCGGAATGAAAAAGTTCAAAAAGACCAAAACATGATTTTTGGACATATTGGAGTGTATTGGGTGCGTTCGTAGCAAAAACTCACTTCGTGATTCACGCGATGAACTTTTGTCAATTTATGCCAATATTGGCATATATTGAGCCCCCACGGGTGCGATGTTTTTGACCGGAATGAAAAAGTTCAAAAATCACAAAAACATGATTTTTGGACATATTAGAGTGTATTGTGTGCGTTCGTAGCAAAAACATTAACGAACTTTTGACAATTAATGCGAATAATGGCATATATTGAGCCCCCACGGGTGCTATGTTTTTGACCGGAATGAAAAAGTTCAAAAAGACAAAAACATGATTTTTGGACATATTGGAGTGTATTGGGTGCGTTAGTAGGAAAAACTCAGTTTTTGACCGGAATGAAAAAGTTCAAAAAGCACCAAAACACGATTTTTTGGACAGATTGGAGTGTATTGGGTGCGTTCGTGTCAAAAACTCACTTTGTTATTCGCGCGGCAAACTTTTGTCAATTAATGTCAATATTGGCATATATTGAGCCCCCAAGGCACCCAATATTGGCATATATTAAGCCCCCAGGGGTGCTATGTTTTTGATCGGAATGAAAAAGTTCAAAAAGCACCAAAACACGATTTTTGGACATATTGGAGTGTATTGGGTGCGTTCGTGTCAAAAACTCACTTTGTTATTCGCGCGGCAATCTTTTGTCATTTAATAGTCAATTTTGGCATATATTGAGCCCCCACGGGTGCTATGTTTTTGACCGGAATGAAAAAGTTCAAAAAGACCAAAACATGATTTTTGGACATATTGGAGTGTATTGGGTGCGTTAGTAGCAAAAACTCAGTTTTTGACCGGAATGAAAAAGTTCAAAAAGCACCAAAACACGATTTTTGGACACATTGGAGTGTATTGGGTGCGTTCGTGTCAAAAACTCACTTTATTATTCGCGCGGCAAACTTTTGTCAATTAATGTCAATATTGGCGTATATTGAGCCGCCACGGCACCTATGTTTTTGACCGGGATGAAAATGTTCAAAAAGACCAAAACATGATTTTTGGACATATTGGAGTGTATTGGGTGCGTTAGTAGCAAAAACTCAGTTTTTGACCGGAATGAAAAAGTTCAAAAAGCACCAAAACACGATTTTTTGGACACATTGGAGTGTATTGGGTGCGTTCGTGTCAAAAACTCACTTTATTATTCGCGCGGCAAACTTTTGTCAATTAATGTCAATATTGGCATATATTGAGCCCCCACGGCACCTATGTTTTTGACCGGAATGAAAATGTTCAAAGAGACCAAAACATGATTTTTGGACATATTGGAGTGTATCGGGTGCGTTCATAGCAAAATCTCGGTTCGTGATTCGCACGGCGAACTTTTGTCAATTAATGCCAATATTGGCACATATTGAGCCCCCACGACTGCGATGTTTTTGACCGGAATGAAAAAGGTCAAAAAGCACCAAAACAATATTTTTGGACATATTGGAGTGTATTGGGTGCGTTCGTAGTAAAAACATTAACGAACTTTTGTCAATTAATGCGAATAATGGCATATATTGAGCCCCCATGGGTGCTGTGTTTTTGACCGGAATGAAAAAGTTCAAAAAGCACCAAAACACGATTTTTGGACACATTGGAGTGTATTGGGTGCGTTCGTGTCAAAAACTCACTTTATTATTCGCGCGGCAAACTTTTGTCAATTAATGTCAATATTGGCATATATTGAGCCCGCACGGCACCTATGTTTTTCCGGAATGAAAATGTTCAAAAAGACCAAAACATGATTTTTGGACATATTGGAGTGTATTGGGTGCGTTAGTAGCAAAAACTCAGTTTTTGACCGGAATGAAAAAGTTCAAAAAGCACCAAAACACGATTTTTTGGACACATTGGAGTGTATCGGGTGCGTTCGTGTCAAATACTCACTTTATTATTCGCGCGGCAAACTTTTGTCAATTAATGTCAATATTGGCATATATTGAGCCCCCACGGCACCTATGTTTTTACCGGAATGAAAATGTTCAAAAAGACCAAAATATGATTTTTGGACATATTGGAGTGTATTGGGTGCGTTAGTAGCAAAAACTCAGTTTTTGACCGGAATGAAAAAGTTCAAAAAGCACCAAAACACGATTTTTGGACACATTGGAGTGTATTGGGTGCGTTCGTGTCAAAAACTCACTTTATTATTCGCGCGGCAAACTTTTGTCAATTAATGTCAATATTGGAGTGTATTGGGTGCGTTCGTAGCAAAATCTCGGTTCGTGATTCGCACGGCGAACTTTTGTCAATTAATGCCAATATTGGCACATATTGAGCCCCCACGAGTGCGATGTTTTTGACCGGAATGAAAAAGTTCAAAAAGACCAAAACATGATTTTTGGACATATTGGAGTGTATTGGGTGCGTTTGTAGCAAAAACTCAGTTTTTGACCGAAATGAAAAATTTCAAAAAGCACCAAAACACGATTTTTGGACACATTGGAGTGTATTGGGTGCGTTCGTGTCAAGAACTCACTTTATTATTCGCGCGGCAAACTTTTGTCAATTAATGTCAATATTGGCATATATTGAGCCCCAACGGGTGCTATGTTTTTGACCGGAATGAAAAAGTTCAAAAAGACCAAAACATGATTTTTGGACATATTGGAGTGTATTGGGTGCGTTCGTAGCAAAAACTCACTTCGTGATTCACGCGATGAACTTTTGTCAATTAATGCGAATATTGGCATATATTGAGCCCCCACGGGTGCTATGTTTTTGACCGGAATGAAAAAGTTCAAAAAGACCACAACATGATTTTTGGACATATTGGAGTGTATTGGGTGCGTTAGTAGCAAAAACTCAGTTTTTGACCGGAATGAAAAAGTTCAAAAAGCACCAGAACACGATTTTTGGACACATTGGAGTGTATTGGGTGCGTTCGTGTCAAAAATTCACTTTGATATTCGCGCGGCAAACTTTTGTCAATTAATGTCAATATTGGCATATATTGAGCCCCCACGGGTGCTATGTTTTTGATAGGAATAAAAAAGTTCAAAAAGACCAAAACATGATTTTTTGACGTACTGGAGTGTATTGGGTGCGTTCGTAGAAAAAACTCACTTCGTGATTCGCGCGATGAACTTTTGTCAATTTATGGCAATATTGGCATATATTGAGCCCCCACGGGTGCGATGTTTTTGACCGGATTGAAAAAGGTCAAAAAGCACCCAAACATGATATTTGGACATATTGCAGTATATTGGTGCGTTAGTAGCAAAAACTCAGTTTTTGACCGGAATGAAAAAGTTCAAAAAGCACCAAAACATGATTTTTGGACGCATTGGAGTGTATTGGGTGCGTTCGTGTCAAAAACTCACTTTGTTATTCGCGCGGCAAACTTTTGTCAACTAATGTCAATATTGGCATATATTGAGCCCCCACGGGTGCTATGTTTTTGACCGGAATGAAAAAGTTAAAAAAGAACAAAACATGATTTTTGGACGTACTGGAGTGTATTGGGTGCGTTAGTAGCAAAAACTATGTTTTTGACCTGAATGAAAAAGTTCAAAAAGCACCAAAACACGATTTTTGGACATATTGGAGTGTATTGGGTGCGTTAGTAGCAAAAACTCTGTTTTTGACCGGAATGAAAAAGTTCAAAAGGCACAAAAACCACGATTTTTGGACACATTGGAGTGTATTGGGTGCGTTCGTGTCAGAAACTCACTTTGTTATTCGCGCGGCAATCTTTTGTCAATTAATGTCAATAATGGCATATATTGAGCCCCAAAGGGTGCTGTGTTTTTGACCGGAATGAAAAAGTTGAAAAAGACCAAAACATGATTTTTGGACATATTGGAGTGTATTGGGTGCGTTAGTAGCAAAAACTCTGTTTTTGACCGGAATGAAAAAGTTCAAAAAGCACCAAAACACGATTTTTGGACACATTGGAGTGTATTGGATGCGTTCATGTCAAAAATTCACTTTGTTATTCGCGCGGCAAACTTTTGTCAATTAATGTCAATATTGGCATATATTGAGCCCCCACGGGTGCTATGTTTTTGACAGGAATAAAAAAGTTCAAAAAGACCAAAACATGATTTTTGGACATATTGGAGTGTATTGGGTGCGTTCGTAGCAAAAACTCACTTCGTGATTCACGCGATGAACTTTTGTCAATTAATGCGAATATTGGCATATATTGAGCCCCCACGGGTGCTATGTTTTTGACCGGAATGAAAAAGTTCAAAAAGACCACAACATGATTTTTGGACATATTGGAGTGTATTGGGTGCGTTAGTAGCAAAAACTCAGTTTTTGACCGGAATGAAAAAGTTCAAAAAGCACCAGAACACGATTTTTGGACACATTGGAGTGTATTGGGTGCGTTCGTGTCAAAAATTCACTTTGATATTCGCGCGGCAAACTTTTGTCAATTAATGTCAATATTGGCATATATTGAGCCCCCACGGGTGCTATGTTTTTGATAGGAATAAAAAAGTTCAAAAAGACCAAAACATGATTTTTTGACGTACTGGAGTGTATTGGGTGCGTTCGTAGAAAAAACTCACTTCGTGATTCGCGCGATGAACTTTTGTCAATTTATGGCAATATTGGCATATATTGAGCCCCCACGGGTGCGATGTTTTTGACCGGATTGAAAAAGGTCAAAAAGCACCCAAACATGATATTTGGACATATTGCAGTATATTGGTGCGTTAGTAGCAAAAACTCAGTTTTTGACCGGAATGAAAAAGTTCAAAAAGCACCAAAACATGATTTTTGGACGCATTGGAGTGTATTGGGTGCGTTCGTGTCAAAAACTCACTTTGTTATTCGCGCGGCAAACTTTTGTCAACTAATGTCAATATTGGCATATATTGAGCCCCCACGGGTGCTATGTTTTTGACCGGAATGAAAAAGTTAAAAAAGAACAAAACATGATTTTTGGACGTACTGGAGTGTATTGGGTGCGTTAGTAGCAAAAACTATGTTTTTGACCTGAATGAAAAAGTTCAAAAAGCACCAAAACACGATTTTTGGACATATTGGAGTGTATTGGGTGCGTTAGTAGCAAAAACTCTGTTTTTGACCGGAATGAAAAAGTTCAAAAGGCACAAAAACCACGATTTTTGGACACATTGGAGTGTATTGGGTGCGTTCGTGTCAGAAACTCACTTTGTTATTCGCGCGGCAATCTTTTGTCAATTAATGTCAATAATGGCATATATTGAGCCCCAAAGGGTGCTGTGTTTTTGACCGGAATGAAAAAGTTGAAAAAGACCAAAACATGATTTTTGGACATATTGGAGTGTATTGGGTGCGTTAGTAGCAAAAACTCTGTTTTTGACCGGAATGAAAAAGTTCAAAAAGCACCAAAACACGATTTTTGGACACATTGGAGTGTATTGGATGCGTTCATGTCAAAAATTCACTTTGTTATTCGCGCGGCAAACTTTTGTCAATTAATGTCAATATTGGCATATATTGAGCCCCCACGGGTGCTATGTTTTTGACAGGAATAAAAAAGTTCAAAAAGACCAAAACATGATTTTTGGACATATTGGAGTGTATTGGGTGCGTTCGTAGCAAAAACTCACTTCGTGATTCACGCGATGAACTTTTGTCAATTTATGCCAATATTGGCATATATTGAGCCCCCACGGGTGCGATGTTTTTGACCGGATTGAAAAAGTTCAAAAAGCACCCAAACATGATATTTGGACATATTGGAGTGTATTGGGTGCGTTAGTAGCAAAAACTCAGTTTTTGACCGGAATGAAAAAGTTCAAAAAGCACCAAAACACGATTTTTGGACGCATTGGAGTGTATTGGGTGCGTTCGTGTCAAAAACTCACTTTGTTATTCGCGCGGCAAACTTTTGTCAATTAATGTCAATATTGGCATATATTGAGCCCCCACGGGTGCTATGCTTTTGACCGGAATGAAAAAGTTCAAAAAGACCAAAACATGATTTTTGGACATATTGGAGTGTATTGGGTGCGTTAGTAGCAAAAACTCAGCTTTTGACCGGAATGAAAAAGTTCAAAAAGCACCAAAACACGATTTTTGGACACATTGCAGTGTATTGGGTGCGTTCGTGTCAAAAACTCACTTTGTTATTCGCGCGGCAAACTTTTGTCAACTAATGTCAATAATGGCATATATTGAGCCCCCACGGGTGCTATGTTTTTGACCGAAATGAAAAAGTTCAAAAAGACCAAAACAAGATTTTTGGACATATTGGAGTGTATTGGGTGCGTTAGTAGCAAAAACTCAGCTTTTGACCGGAATGAAACAGTTTAAAAAGCACCAAAACACGATTTTTGGACATACTGGAGTGTATTGGGTGCGTTAGTAGCAAAAACTCAGCTTTTGACCGGAATGAAACTGTTTAAAAAGCACCAAAACACGATTTTTGGACACATTGGAGTGTATTGGGCGCGTTCGTGCCAAAAACTCACTTTGTAATTCGCGCGGCAATCTTTTATCATTTAATGTCAATTTTGGCATATATTTAGCCCCCACGGGTGCTATGTTTTTGACCGGAATGAAAAATTTCAAAAAGACCAAAACATGATTTTTGGACATATTGGAGTGTATTGGGTGCGTTAGTAGCAAAAACTCAGCTTTTGACCGGAATGAAAAAGTTCAAAAAGCACCAAAACACGATTTTTGGACACATTGCAGTGTATTGGGTGCGTTCGTGTCAAAAACTCACTTTGTTATTCGCGCGGCAAACTTTTGTCAACTAATGTCAATAATGGCATATATTGAGCCCCCACGGGTGCGATGTTTTTGACCGTATTGAAAAAGTTCAAAAAGCACCCAAACATGATATTTGGACATATTGGAGTGTATTGGGTGCGTTAGTAGCAAAAACTCAGCTTTTGACCGGAATGAAACAGTTTAAAAAGCACCAAAACACGATTTTTGGACATACTGGAGTGTATTGGGTGTGTTAGTAGCAAAAACTCAGCTTTTGACCGGAATGAAACTGTTTAAAAAGCACCAAAACACGATTTTTGGACACATTGGAGTGTATTGGGCGCGTTCGTGCCAAAAACTCACTTTGTAATTCGCGCGGCAATCTTTTATCATTTATTGTCAATTTTGGCATATATTGAGCCCCCACGGGTGCTATGTTTTTGACCGGAATGAAAAAGTTCAAAAAGACCAAAACATGATTTTTGGACATATTGGAGTGTATTGGGTGCGTTAGTAGCAAAAACTCAGTTTTTGACCGGAATGAAAAAGTTCAAAAAGCACCAAAACACGATTTTTGGACACATTGGAGTGTATTGGATGCGTTAATGTCAAAAATTCACTTTGTTATTCGCGCGGCAAACTTTTGTCAATTAATGTCAATATTGGCATATATTGAGCCCCCACGGGTGCTATGTTTTTGACCGGAATGAAAAAGTTGAAAAAGACCAAAACATGATTTTTGGACATATTGGAGTGTGTTGGGTGCGTTAGTAGCAAAAACTCTGTTTTTGACCGGAATGAAAAAGTTCAAAAAGCACCAAAACACGATTTTTGGACACATTCGAGTGTATTGGGTGCGTTCGTAGCAAAAACTCACTTCGTGATTCGCGCAATGAACTTTTGTCAATTTATGCCAATATTGGCATATATTGAGCCCCCACGGGTGCGATGTTTTTGACCGTATTGAAAAAGTTCAAAAAGCACCCAAACATGATATTTGGACATATTGGAGTGTATTGGGTGCGTTAGTAGCAAAAACTCTGTTTTTGACCGAAATGAAAAAGTTCAAAAAGCACAAAAACACGATTTTTGGACACATTGGAGTGTATTGGGTGCGTTCGTGTCAAAAACTCACTTCGTTATTCGCGCGGCAAACTTTTGTCAACTAATGTCAATATTGGCATATATTGAGCCCCAACGGGTGCTATGTTTTTGACCGGAATGAAAAAGTTCAAAAAGCACCAAAACATGATTTTTGGACATATTGGAGAGTATTGGGTGCGTTCATGTCAAAAATTCACTTTGTTATTCGCGCGGCAAACTTTTGTCAATTAATGTCAATATTGGCATATATTGAGCCCCCACGGGTGCTATGTTTTTGACAGGAATAAAAAAGTTCAAAAAGACCAAAACATGATTTTTGGACATATTGGAGTGTATTGGGTGCGTTCGTAGCAAAAACTCACTTCGTGATTCACGCGATGAACTTTTGTCAATTTATGCCAATATTGGCATATATTGAGCCCCCACGGGTGCGATGTTTTTGACCGGATTGAAAAAGTTCAAAAAGCACCCAAACATGATATTTGGACATATTGGAGTGTATTGGGTGCGTTAGTAGCAAAAACTCTGTTTTTGACCGGAATGAAAAAGTTCAAAAAGCACCAAAACACGATTTTTGGACACATTGGAGTGTATTGGGTGCGTTCGTGTCAAAAACTCACTTTGTTATTCGCGCGGCAAACTTTTGTCAACTAATGTCAATATTGGCATATATTGAGCCCCAACGGGTGCTATGTTTTTGACCGGAATGAAAAAGTTCAAAAAGCACCAAAACATGATTTTTGGACATATTGGAGAGTATTGGGTGCGTTCGTGTCAAAAACTCAGTTCGTGATTCACACGACGAACTTTTGTCAAATAATGCCAATTATGGCATATATTGAGCCCCCACGGGTGCGATGTTTTTCACCGGAATGAAAAAGTACAAAAATCACAAAAACATGATTTTTGGACATTTTGGAGTGTATTTGGGGCGTTCGTGACAAAAACATTAACGAACTTTTGTCAAATAATGCCAATAATGGCATATACTGAGCCCCCACGGGTGTGATGTTTTTCACCAGAATGAAAAAGTTCAAAAAGCACCAAAACACGATTTTTGGACACATTGGAGTGTATTGGGTGCGTTCGTGCCAAAAACTCACTTCGTTATTCGCGCGGCAAACTTTTGTCAACTAATGTCAATATTGGCATATATTGAGCCCCAACGGGTGCTATGTTTTTGACCGGAATGAAAAAGTTCAAAAAGCACCAAAACATGATTTTTGGACATATTGGAGAGTATTGGGTGCGTTCATGTCAAAAATTCACTTTGTTATTCGCGCGGCAAACTTTTGTCAATTAATGTCAATATTGGCATATATTGAGCCCCCACGGGTGCTATGTTTTTGACAGGAATAAAAAAGTTCAAAAAGACCAAAACATGATTTTTGGACATATTGGAGTGTATTGGGTGCGTTCGTAGCAAAAACTCACTTCGTGATTCACGCGATGAACTTTTGTCAATTTATGCCAATATTGGCATATATTGAGCCCCCACGGGTGCGATGTTTTTGACCGGATTGAAAAAGTTCAAAAAGCACCCAAACATGATATTTGGACATATTGGAGTGTATTGGGTGCGTTAGTAGCAAAAACTCTGTTTTTGACCGGAATGAAAAAGTTCAAAAAGCACCAAAACACGATTTTTGGACACATTGGAGTGTATTGGGTGCGTTCGTGTCAAAAACTCACTTTGTTATTCGCGCGGCAAACTTTTGTCAACTAATGTCAATATTGGCATATATTGAGCCCCAACGGGTGCTATGTTTTTGACCGGAATGAAAAAGTTCAAAAAGCACCAAAACATGATTTTTGGACATATTGGAGAGTATTGGGTGCGTTCGTGTCAAAAACTCAGTTCGTGATTCACACGACGAACTTTTGTCAAATAATGCCAATAATGGCATATATTGAGCCCCCACGGGTGCGATGTTTTTCACCGGAATGAAAAAGTACAAAAATCACAAAAACATGATTTTTGGACAAATTGGAGTGTATTTGGGGCGTTCGTGACAAAAACATTAACGATCTTTTGTCAAATAATGCCAATAATGGCATATATTGAGCCCCAACGGGTGTGATGTTTTTCACCATAATGAAAAAGTTCAAAAAGCACCAAAACACGATTTTTGGACACATTGGAGTGTATTGGGTGCGTTCGTGCCAAAAACTCACTTTGCTATTCGCGCGGCAAACTTTTGTCAATTAATGTCAATATTGGCATATATTGAGCCCCCACGGGTGCTATGTTTTTGACCGGAATGATAAAATTCAAAAGGACCAAAGCATGATTTTTGGACATATTGGAGTGTATTGGGTGCGTTAGTAGCAAGAACTCTGTTTTTGACCGGAATGAAAAAGTTCAAAAAGCACAAAAAACACGATTTTTGGACACATTGGAGTGTATTGGGTGCGTTCGTGCCAAAAACTCACGTTGTTATTCGCGCGGCAAACTTTTGTCAATTAATGTCAATATTGGCATATATTGAGCCCCCACGGGTGCTATGTTTTTGACCGGAATGAAAAAGTTCAAAAAGACCAAACCATGATTTTTGGACATATTGGAGTGTATTGGGTGCGTTAGTAGCAAAAACTCTGTTTTTGACCGGAATGAAAAAGTTCAAAAAGCACCAAAACACGATTTTTGGACACATTGGAGTGTATTGGGTGCGTTCGTAGCAAAAACTCACTTCGTGATTCGCGCAATGAACTTTTGTCAATTTATGCCAATATTGGCATATATTGAGCCCCCACGGGTGCGATGTTTTCGACCGTATTGAAAAAGTTCAAAAAGTACCCAAACATGATATTTGGACATATTGGAGTGTATTGGGTGCGTTAGTAGCAAAAACTCTGTTTTTGACCGAAATGAAAAAGTTCAAAAAGCACAAAAACACGATTTTTGGACACATTGGAGTGTATTGGGTGCGTTCGTGTCAAAAACTCACTTTGTTATTCGCGCGGCAAACTTTTGTCAACTAATGTCAATATTGGCATATATTGAGCCCCCACGGGTGCGATGTTTTTGACCGGAATGAAAAAGTTGAAAAAGTACCAAAACATGATTTTTGGACATATTGGAGAGTATTGGGTGCGTTCGTGTCAAAAACTCAGTTCGTGATTCACACGACGAACTTTTGTCAAATAATGCCAATTATGGCATATATTGAGCCCCCACGGGTGCGATGTTTTTCACCGGAATGAAAAAGTACAAAAATCACAAAAACATGATTTTTGGACATTTTGGAGTGTATTTGGGGCGTTCGTGACAAAAACATTAACGAACTTTTGTCAAATAATGCCAATAATGGCATATACTGAGCCCCCACGGGTGTGATGTTTTTCACCAGAATGAAAAAGTTCAAAAAGCACCAAAACACGATTTTTGGACACATTGGAGTGTATTGGGTGCGTTCGTGCCAAAAACTCACTTTGCTATTCGCGCGGCAAACTTTTGTCAATTAATGTCAATATTGGCATATATTGAGCCCCCACGGGTGCTATGTTTTTGACCGGAATGAAAAAGTTCAAAAAGACCAAAACTAGATTTTTGGACATATTGGAGTGTATTGGGTGCGTTAGTAGCAAAAACTCAGCTTTTGACCGGAATGAAAAAGTTCAAAAAGCACCAAAACACGATTTTTGGACACATTGCAGTGTATTGGGTGCGTTCGTGTCAAAAACTCACTTTGTTATTCGCGCGGCAAACTTTTGTCAACTAATGTCAATAATGGCATATATTGAGCCCCCACGGGTGCTATGTTTTTGACCGGAATGAAAAACTTCAAAAAGACCAAAACAAGATTTTTGGACATATTGGAGTGTATTGGGTGCGTTAGTAGCAAAAACTCAGCTTTTGACCGGAATGAAACAGTTTAAAAAGCACCAAAACACGATTTTTGGACACATTGGAGTGTATTGGGCGCGTTCGTGCCAAAAACTCACTTTGTAATTCGCGCGGCAATCTTTTATCATTTATTGTCAATTTTGGCATATATTGAGCCCCCACGGGTGCTATGTTTTTGACCGGAATGAAAAAGTTCAAAAAGACCAAAACATGATTTTTGGACATATTGGAGTGTATTGGGTGCGTTACTAGCAAGAACTCTGTTTTTGACCAGAATGAAAAAGTTCAAAAAGCACAAAAAACACGATTTTTGGACACATTGGAGTGTATTGGGTGCGTTCGTGCCAAAAACTCACGTTGTTATTCGCGCGGCAAACTTTTGTCAATTAATGTCAATATTGGCATATATTGAGCCCCCAGGGGTGCTATGTTTTTGACCGGAATGAAAAAGTTCAAAAAGACCAAACCATGATTTTTGGACATATTGGAGTGTATTGGGTGCGTTAGTAGCAAAAACTATGTTTTTGACCGGAATGAAAAAGTTCAAAAAGCACCAAAACACGATTTTTGGACATACTGGAGTGTATTGGGTGCGTTAGTAGCAAAAACTCAGCTTTTGACCGGAATGAAACAGTTTAAAAAGCACCAAAACACGATTTTTGGACACATTGGAGTGTATTGGGCGCGTTCGTGCCAAAAACTCACTTTGTAATTCGCGCGGCAATCTTTTACCATTTATTGTCAATTTTGGCATATATTGAGCCCCCACGGGTGCTATGTTTTTGACCGGAATGAAAAAGTTCAAAAAGACCAAAACATGATTTTTGGACATATTGGAGTGTATTGGGTGCGTTAGTAGCAAAAACTATGTTTTTGACCGGAATGAAAAAGTTCAAAAAGCACCAAAACACGATTTTTTGACACATTGGAGTGTATTGGGTGCGTTCGTGTCAAAAACTCACTTTGTTATTCGCGCGGCAAACTTTTGTCAACTAATGTCAATATTGGCATATATTGAGCCCCCACGGGTGCTATGTTTCTGACCGGAATGAAAAAGTTCAAAAAGACCAAAACATGATTTTTGGACATATTGGAGAGTATTGGGTGCGTTCGTGTCAAAAACTCAGTTCGTGATTCACACGACGAACTTTTGTCAAATAATGCCAATTATGGCATATATTGAGCCCCCTCGGGTGCGATGTTTTTCACCGGAATGAAAAAGTACAAAAATCACAAAAACATGATTTTTGGACATTTTGGAGTGTATTTGGGGCGTTCGTGACAAAAACATTAACGAACTTTTGTCAAATAATGCCAATAATGGCATATACTGAGCCCCCACGGGTGTGATGTTTTTCACCAGAATGAAAAAGTTCAAAAAGCACCAAAACACGATTTTTGGACACATTGGAGTGTATTGGGTGCGTTCGTGCCAAAAACTCACTTTGCTATTCGCGCGGCAAACTTTTGTCAATTAATGTCAATATTGGCATATATTGAGCCCCCACGGGTGCTATGTTTTTGACCGGAATGAAAAAGTTCAAAAAGACCAAAACAAGATTTTTGGACATATTGGAGTGTATTGGGTGTGTTAGTAGCAAAAACTCAGCTTTTGACCGGAATGAAAAAGTTCAAAAAGCACCAAAACACGATTTTTGGACACATTGCAGTGTATTGGGTGCGTTCGTGTCAAAAACTCACTTTGTTATTCGCGCGGCAAACTTTTGTCAACTAATGTCAATAATGGCATATATTGAGCCCCCACGGGTGCTATGTTTTTGACCGGAATGAAAAAGTTCAAAAAGACCAAAACAAGATTTTTGGACATATTGGAGTGTATTGGGTGCGTTTGTAACAAAAACTCAGCTTTTGACCGGAATGAAACAGTTTAAAAAGCACCAAAACACGATTTTTGGACACATTGGAGTGTATTGGGCGCGTTCGTGCCAAAAACTCACTTTGTAATTCGCGCGGCAATCTTTTATCATTTATTGTCAATTTTGGCATATATTGAGCCCCCACGGGTGCTATGTTTTTGACCGGAATGAAAAAGTTCAAAAAGACCAAAACATGATTTTTGGACATATTGGAGTGTATTGGGTGCGTTACTAGCAAGAACTCTGTTTTTGACCGGAATGAAAAAGTTCAAAAAGCACAAAAAACACGATTTTTGGACACATTGGAGTGTATTGGGTGCGTTCGTGCCAAAAACTCACGTTGTTATTCGCGCGGCAAACTTTTGTCAATTAATGTCAATATGGGCATATATTGAGCCCCCACGGGTGCTATGTTTTTGACCGGAATGAAAAAGTTCAAAAAGACCAAACCATGATTTTTGGACATATTGGAGTGTATTGGGTGCGTTAGTAGCAAAAACTATGTTTTTGACCGGAATGAAAAAGTTCAAAAAGCACCAAAACACGATTTTTGGACACATTGGAGTGTATTGGGTGCGTTCGTGTCAAAAACTCACTTTGTTATTCGCGCGGCAAACTTTTGTCAATTAATGTCAATATTGGCATATATTGAGCCCCCACGGGTGCTACGTTTTTGACCGGAAAGAAAAAGTTCAAAAAGACCAAACCATGATTTTTGGACATATTGGAGTGTATTGGGTGCGTTAGTAGCAAAAACTATGTTTTTGACCGGAATGAAAAAGTTCAAAAAGCACCAAAACACGATTTTTGGACACATTGGAGTGTATTGGGTGCGTTCGTGTGAAAAACTCACTTTGTTATTCGCGCGGCAAACTTTTGTCAACTAATGTCAATATTGGCATATATTGAGCCCCCACGGGTGCGATGTTTTTGACCGGAATGAAAAAGTTCAAAAAGCACCAAAACATGATTTTTGGACATATTGGAGAGTATTGGGTGCGTTCGTGTCAAAAACTCAGTTCGTGATTCACACGACGAACTTTTGTCAAATAATGCCAATTATGGCATATATTGAGCCCCCACGGGTGCGATGTTTTTCACCGGAATGAAAAAGTACAAAAATCACAAAAACATGATTTTTGGACATTTTGGAGTGTATTTGGGGCGTTCGTGACAAAAACATTAACGAACTTTTGTCAAATAATGCCAATAATGGCATATACTGAGCCCCCACGGGTGTGATGTTTTTCACCAGAATGAAAAAGTTCAAAAAGCACCAAAACACGATTTTTGGACACATTGGAGTGTATTGGGTGCGTTCGTGCCAAAAACTCACTTTGCTATTCGCGCGGCAAACTTTTGTCAATTAATGTCAATATTGGCATATATTGAGCCCCCACGGGTGCTATGTTTTTGACCGGAAAGAAAAAGTTCAAAAAGACCAAACCATGATTTTTGGACATATTGGAGTGTATTGGGTGCGTTAGTAGCAAAAACTATGTTTTTGACCGGAATGAAAAAGTTCAAAAAGCACCAAAACACGATTTTTGGACACATTGGAGTGTATTGGGTGCGTTCGTGTGAAAAACTCACTTTGTTATTCGCGCGGCAAACTTTTGTCAACTAATGTCAATATTGGCATATATTGAGCCCCCACGGGTGCGATGTTTTTGACCGGAATGAAAAAGTTCAAAAAGCACCAAAACATGATTTTTGGACATATTGGAGAGTATTGGGTGCGTTCGTGTCAAAAACTCAGTTCGTGATTCACACGACGAACTTTTGTCAAATAATGCCAATTATGGCATATATTGAGCCCCCACGGGTGCGATGTTTTTCACCGGAATGAAAAAGTACAAAAATCACAAAAACATGATTTTTGGACATTTTGGAGTGTATTTGGGGCGTTCGTGACAAAAACATTAACGAACTTTTGTCAAATAATGCCAATAATGGCATATACTGAGCCCCCACGGGTGTGATGTTTTTCACCAGAATGAAAAAGTTCAAAAAGCACCAAAACACGATTTTTGGACACATTGGAGTGTATTGGGTGCGTTCGTGCCAAAAACTCACTTTGCTATTCGCGCGGCAAACTTTTGTCAATTAATGTCAATATTGGCATATATTGAGCCCCCACGGGTGCGATGTTTTTGACCGGAATGAAAAAGTTCAAAAAGCACCAAAACATGATTTTTGGACATATTGGAGAGTATTGGGTGCGTTCGTGTCAAAAACTCAGTTCGTGATTCACACGACGAACTTTTGTCAAATAATGCCAATAATGGCATATATTGAGCCCCCACGGGTGCGATGTTTTTCACCGGAATGAAAAAGTACAAAAATCACAAAAACATGATTTTTGGACAAATTGGAGTGTATTTGGGGCGTTCGTGACAAAAATATTAACGAACTTTTGTCAAATAATGCCAATAATGGCATATATTGAGCCCCAACGGGTGTGATGTTTTTCACCATAATGAAAAAGTTCAAAAAGCACCAAAACACGATTTTTGGACACATTGGAGTGTATTGGGTGCGTTCGTGCCAAAAACTCACTTTGCTATTCGCGCGGCAAACTTTTGTCAATTAATGTCAATATTGGCATATATTGAGCCCCCACGGGTGCTATGTTTTTGACCGGAATGATAAAATTCAAAAAGACCAAAGCATGATTTTTGGACATATTGGAGTGTATTGGGTGCGTTAGTAGCAAGAACTCTGTTTTTGACCGGAATGAAAAAGTTCAAAAAGCACAAAAAATACGATTTTTGGACACATTGGAGTGTATTGGGTGCGTTCGTGCCAAAAACTCACGTTGTTATTCGCGCGGCAAACTTTTGTCAATTAATGTCAATATTGGCATATATTGAGCCCCCACGGGTGCTATGTTTTTGACCGGAATGAAAAAGTTTAAAAAGACCAAACCATGATTTTTGGACATATTGGAGTGTATTGGGTGCGTTAGTAGCAAAAACTATGTTTTTGACCGGAATGAAAAAGTTCAAAAAGCACCAAAACACGATTTTTGGACACATTGGAGTGTATTGGGTGCGTTCGTGTCAAAAACTCACTTTGTTATTCGCGCGGCAAACTTTTGTCAACTAATGTCAATATTGGCATATATTGAGCCCCCACGGGTGCGATGTTTTTGACCGGAATGAAAAAGTTCAAAAAGTACCAAAACATGATTTTTGGACATATTGGAGAGTATTGGGTGCGTTCGTGTCAAAAACTCAGTTCGTGATTCACACGACGAACTTTTGTCAAATAATGCCAATTATGGCATATATTGAGCCCCCACGGGTGCGATGTTTTTCACCGGAATGAAAAAGTACAAAAATCACAAAAACATGATTTTTGGACATTTTGGAGTGTATTTGGGGCGTTCGTGACAAAAACATTAACGAACTTTTGTCAAATAATGCCAATAATGGCATATACTGAGCCCCCACGGGTGTGATGTTTTTCACCAGAATGAAAAAGTTCAAAAAGCACCAAAACACGATTTTTGGACACATTGGAGTGTATTGGGTGCGTTCGTGCCAAAAACTCACTTTGCTATTCGCGCGGCAAACTTTTGTCAATTAATGTCAATATTGGCATATATTGAGCCCCCACGGGTGCTATGTTTTTGACCGGAATGAAAAAGTTCAAAAAGACCAAAACAAGATTTTTGGACATATTGGAGTGTATTGGGTGCGTTAGTAGCAAAAACTCAGCTTTTGACCGGAATGAAAAAGTTCAAAAAGCACCAAAACACGATTTTTGGACACATTGCAGTGTATTGGGTGCGTTCGTGTCAAAAACTCACTTTGTTATTCGCGCGGCAAACTTTTGTCAACTAATGTCAATAATGGCATATATTGAGCCCCCACGGGTGCTATGTTTTTGACCGGAATGAAAAAGTTCAAAAAGACCAAAACAAGATTTCTGGACATATTGGAGTGTATTGGGTGCGTTTGTAACAAAAACTCAGCTTTTGACTGGAATGAAACAGTTTAAAAAGCACCAAAACACGATTTTTGGACATACTGGAGTGTATTGGGTGCGTTAGTAGCAAAAACTCAGCTTTTGACCGGAATGAAACAGTTTAAAAAGCACCAAAACACGATTTTTGGACACATTGGAGTGTATTGGGCGCGTTCGTGCCAAAAACTCACTTTGTAATTCGCGCGGCAATCTTTTACCATTTATTGTCAATTTTGGCATATATTGAGCCCCCACGGGTGCTATGTTTTTGACCGGAATGAAAAAGTTCAAAAAGACCAAAACATGATTTTTGGACATATTGGAGTGTATTGAGTGCGTTAGTAGCAAAAACTATGTTTTTGACCGGAATGAAAAAGTTCAAAAAGCACCAAAACACGATTTTTGGACACATTGGAGTGTATTGGGTGCGTTCGTGTCAAAAACTCACTTTGTTATTCGCGCGGCAAACTTTTGTCAACTAATGTCAATATTGGCATATATTGAGCCCCCACGGGTGCGATGTTTTTGACCGGAATGAAAAAGTTCAAAAAGCACCAAAACATGATTTTTGGACATATTGGAGAGTATTGGGTGCGTTCGTGTCAAAAACTCAGTTCGTGATTCACACGACGAACTTTTGTCAAATAATGCCAATAATGGCATATATTGAGCCCCCACGGGTGCGATGTTTTTCACCGGAATGAAAAAGTACAAAAATCACAAAAACATGATTTTTGGACATTTTGGAGTGTATTTGGTGCGTTCGTGACAAAAACATTAACGAACTTTTGTCAAATAATGCCAATAATGGCATATACTGAGCCCCCACGGGTGTGATGTTTTTCACCAGAATGAAAAAGTTCAAAAAGCCCCAAAACACGATTTTTGGACACATTGGAGTGTATTGGGTGCGTTCGTGCCAAAAACTCACTTTGCTATTCGCGCGGCAAACTTTTGTCAATTAATGTCAATATTGGCATATATTGAGCCCCCACGGGTGCTATGTTTTTGACCGGAAAGAAAAAGTTCAAAAAGACCAAACCATGATTTTTGGACATATTGGAGTGTATTGGGTGCGTTAGTAGCAAAAACTATGTTTTTGACCGGAATGAAAAAGTTCAAAAAGCACCAAAACACGATTTTTGGACACATTGGAGTGTATTGGGTGCGTTCGTGTGAAAAACTCACTTTGTTATTCGCGCGGCAAACTTTTGTCAACTAATGTCAATATTGGCATATATTGAGCCCCCACGGGTGCGATGTTTTTGACCGGAATGAAAAAGTTCAAAAAGCACCAAAACATGATTTTTGGACATATTGGAGAGTATTGGGTGCGTTCGTGTCAAAAACTCAGTTCGTGATTCACACGACGAACTTTTGTCAAATAATGCCAATTATGGCATATATTGAGCCCCCACGGGTGCGATGTTTTTCACCGGAATGAAAAAGTACAAAAATCACAAAAACATGATTTTTGGACATTTTGGAGTGTATTTGGGGCGTTCGTGACAAAAACATTAACGAACTTTTGTCAAATAATGCCAATAATGGCATATACTGAGCCCCCACGGGTGTGATGTTTTTCACCAGAATGAAAAAGTTCAAAAAGCACCAAAACACGATTTTTGGACACATTGGAGTGTATTGGGTGCGTTCGTGCCAAAAACTCACTTTGCTATTCGCGCGGCAAACTTTTGTCAATTAATGTCAATATTGGCATATATTGAGCCCCCACGGGTGCTATGTTTTTGACCGGAATGAAAAAGTTCAAAAAGACCAAAACAAGATTTTTGGACATATTGGAGTGTATTGGGTGCGTTAGTAGCAAAAACTCAGCTTTTGACCGGAATGAAAAAGTTCAAAAAGCACCAAAACACGATTTTTGGACACATTGCAGTGTATTGGGTGCGTTCGTGTCAAAAACTCACTTTGTTATTCGCGCGGCAAACTTTTGTCAACTAATGTCAATAATGGCATATATTGAGCCCCCACGGGTGCTATGTTTTTGACCGGAATGAAAAAGTTCAAAAAGACCAAAACAAGATTTTTGGACATATTGGAGTGTATTGGGTGCGTTTGTAACAAAAACTCAGCTTTTGACCGGAATGAAACAGTTTAAAAAGCACCAAAACACGATTTTTGGACACATTGGAGTGTATTGGGCGCGTTCGTGCCAAAAACTCACTTTGTAATTCGCGCGGCAATCTTTTATCATTTATTGTCAATTTTGGCATATATTGAGCCCCCACGGGTGCTATGTTTTTGACCGGAATGAAAAAGTTCAAAAAGACCAAAACATGATTTTTGGACATATTGGAGTGTATTGGGTGCGTTACTAGCAAGAACTCTGTTTTTGACCGGAATGAAAAAGTTCAAAAAGCACAAAAAACACGATTTTTGGACACATTGGAGTGTATTGGGTGCGTTCGTGCCAAAAACTCACGTTGTTATTCGCGCGGCAAACTTTTGTCAATTAATGTCAATATTGGCATATATTGAGCCCCCACGGGTGCTATGTTTTTGACCGGAATGAAAAAGTTCAAAAAGACCAAACCATGATTTTTGGACATATTGGAGTGTATTGGGTGCGTTAGTAGCAAAAACTATGTTTTTGACCGGAATGAAAAAGTTCAAAAAGCACCAAAACACGATTTTTGGACACATTGGAGTGTATTGGGTGCGTTCGTGTCAAAAACTCACTTTGTTATTCGCGCGGCAAACTTTTGTCAATTAATGTCAATATTGGCATATATTGAGCCCCCACGGGTGCTATGTTTTTGACCGGAAAGAAAAAGTTCAAAAAGACCAAACCATGATTTTTGGACATATTGGAGTGTATTGGGTGCGTTAGTAGCAAAAACTATGTTTTTGACCGGAATGAAAAAGTTCAAAAAGCACCAAAACACGATTTTTGGACACATTGGAGTGTATTGGGTGCGTTCGTGTGAAAAACTCACTTTGTTATTCGCGCGGCAAACTTTTGTCAACTAATGTCAATATTGGCATATATTGAGCCCCCACGGGTGCGATGTTTTTGACCGGAATGAAAAAGTTCAAAAAGCACCAAAACATGATTTTTGGACATATTGGAGAGTATTGGGTGCGTTCGTGTCAAAAACTCAGTTCGTGATTCACACGACGAACTTTTGTCAAATAATGCCAATTATGGCATATATTGAGCCCCCACGGGTGCGATGTTTTTCGCCGGAATGAAAAAGTACAAAAATCACAAAAACATGATTTTTGGACATATTGGAGTGTATTTGGGGCGTTCGTGACAAAAACATTAACGAACTTTTGTCAAATAATGCCAATAATGGCATATACTGAGCCCCCACGGGTGTGATGTTTTTCACCAGAATGAAAAAGTTCAAAAAGCACCAAAACACGATTTTTGGACACATTGGAGTGTATTGGGTGCGTTCGTGCCAAAAACTCACTTTGCTATTCGCGCGGCAAACTTTTGTCAATTAATGTCAATATTGGCATATATTGAGCCCCCACGGGTGCTATGTTTTTGACCGGAATGAAAAAGTTCAAAAAGACCAAAACAAGATTTTTGGACATATTGGAGTGTATTGGGTGCGTTAGTAGCAAAAACTCAGCTTTTGACCGGAATGAAAAAGTTCAAAAAGCACCAAAACACGATTTTTGGACACATTGCAGTGTATTGGGTGCGTTCGTGTCAAAAACTCACTTTGTTATTCGCGCGGCAAACTTTTGTCAACTAATGTCAATAATGGCATATATTGAGCCCCCACGGGTGCTATGTTTTTGACCGGAATGAAAAAGTTCAAAAAGACCAAAACAAGATTTTTGGACATATTGGAGTGTATTGGGTGCGTTTGTAACAAAAACTCAGCTTTTGACCGGAATGAAACAGTTTAAAAAGCACCAAAACACGATTTTTGGACACATTGGAGTGTATTGGGCGCGTTCGTGCCAAAAACTCACTTTGTAATTCGCGCGGCAATCTTTTCTCATTTATTGTCAATTTTGGCATATATTGAGCCCCCACGGGTGCTATGTTTTTGACCGGAATGAAAAAGTTCAAAAAGACCAAAACATGATTTTTGGACATATTGGAGTGTATTGGGTGCGTTACTAGCAAGAACTCTGTTTTTGACCGGAATGAAAAAGTTCAACAAGCACAAAAAACACGATTTTTGGACACATTGGAGTGTATTGGGTGCGTTCGTGCCAAAAACTCACGTTGTTATTCGCGCGGCAAACTTTTGTCAATTAATGTCAATATTGGCATATATTGAGCCCCCACGGGTGCTATGTTTTTGACCGGAATGAAAAAGTTCAAAAAGACCAAACCATGATTTTTGGACATATTGGAGTGTATTGGGTGCGTTAGTAGCAAAAACTATGTTTTTGACCGGAATGAAAAAGTTCAAAAAGCACCAAAACACGATTTTTGGACACATTGGAGTGTATTGGGTGCGTTCGTGTCAAAAACTCACTTTGTTATTCGCGCGGCAAACTTTTGTCAATTAATGTCAATATTGGCATATATTGAGCCCCCACGGGTGCTATATTTTTGACCGGAAAGAAAAAGTTCAAAAAGACCAAACCATGATTTTTGGACATATTGGAGTGTATTGGGTGCGTTAGTAGCAAAAACTATGTTTTTGACCGGAATGAAAAAGTTCAAAAAGCACCAAAACACGATTTTTGGACACATTGGAGTGTATTGGGTGCGTTCGTGTGAAAAACTCACTTTGTTATTCGCGCGGCAAACTTTTGTCAACTAATGTCAATATTGGCATATATTGAGCCCCCACGGGTGCGATGTTTTTGACCGGAATGAAAAAGTTCAAAAAGCACCAAAACATGATTTTTGGACATATTGGAGAGTATTGGGTGCGTTCGTGTCAAAAACTCAGTTCGTGATTCACACGACGAACTTTTGTCAAATAATGCCAATTATGGCATATATTGAGCCCCCACGGGTGCGATGTTTTTCACCGGAATGAAAAAGTACAAAAATCACAAAAACATGATTTTTGGACATATTGGAGTGTATTTGGGGCGTTCGTGACAAAAACATTAACGAACTTTTGTCAAATAATGCCAATAATGGCATATACTGAGCCCCCACGGGTGTGATGTTTTTCACCAGAATGAAAAAGTTCAAAAAGCACCAAAACACGATTTTTGGACACATTGGAGTGTATTGGGTGCGTTCGTGCCAAAAACTCACTTTGCTATTCGCGCGGCAAACTTTTGTCAATTAATGTCAATATTGGCATATATTGAGCCCCCACGGGTGCTATGTTTTTGACCGGAAATGAAAAAGTTCAAAAAGACCAAACCATGATTTTTGGACATATTGGAGTGTATTGGGTGCGTTAGTAGCAAAAACTATGTTTTTGACCGGAATGAAAAAGTTCAAAAAGCACCAAAACACGATTTTTGGACACATTGGAGTGTATTGGGTGCGTTCGTGTCAAAAACTCACTTTGTTATTCGCGCGGCAAACTTTTGTCAACTAATGTCAATATTGGCATATATTGAGCCCCCACGGGTGCGATGTTTTTGACCGGAATGAAAAAGTTCAAAAAGCACCAAAACATGATTTTTGGACATATTGGAGAGTATTGGGTGCGTTCGTGTCAAAAACTCAGTTCGTGATTCACACGACGAACTTTTGTCAAATAATGCCAATAATGGCATATATTGAGCCCCCACGGGTGCGATGTTTTTCACCGGAATGAAAAAGTACAAAAATCACAAAAACATGATTTTTGGACATATTGGAGTGTATTTGGGGCGTTCGTGACAAAAACATTAACGAACTTTTGTCAAATAATGCCAATAATGGCATATACTGAGCCCCCACGGGTGTGATGTTTTTCACCAGAATGAAAAAGTTCAAAAAGCACCAAAACACGATTTTTGGACACATTGGAGTGTATTGGGTGCGTTCGTGCCAAAAACTCACTTTGCTATTCGCGCGGCAAACTTTTGTCAATTAATGTCAATATTGGCATATATTGAGCCCCCACGGGTGCTATGTTTTTGACCGGAATGAAAAAGTTCAAAAAGACCAAACCATGATTTTTGGACATATTGGAGTGTATTGGGTGCGTTAGTAGCAAAAACTATGTTTTTGACCGGAATGAAAAAGTTCAAAAAGCACCAAAACACGATTTTTGGACACATTGGAGTGTATTGGGTGCGTTCGTGTCAAAAACTCACTTTGTTATTCGCGCGGCAAACTTTTGTCAACTAATGTCAATATTGGCATATATTGAGCCCCCACGGGTGCGATGTTTTTGACCGGAATGAAAAAGTTCAAAAAGCACCAAAACATGATTTTTGGACATATTGGAGAGTATTGGGTGCGTTCGTGTCAAAAACTCAGTTCGTGATTCACACGACGAACTTTTGTCAAATAATGCCAATAATGGCATATATTGAGCCCCCACGGGTGCGATGTTTTTCACCGGAATGAAAAAGTACAAAAATCACAAAAACATGATTTTTGGACATATTGGAGTGTATTTGGGGCGTTCGTGACAAAAACATTAACGAACTTTTGTCAAATAATGCCAATAATGGCATATACTGAGCCCCCACGGGTGTGATGTTTTTCACCAGAATGAAAAAGTTCAAAAAGCACCAAAACACGATTTTTGGACACATTGGAGTGTATTGGGTGCGTTCGTGCCAAAAACTCACTTTGCTATTCGCGCGGCAAACTTTTGTCAATTAATGTCAATATTGGCATATATTGAGCCCCCACGGGTGCTATGTTTTTGACCGGAATGAAAAAGTTCAAAAAGACCAAACCATGATTTTTGGACATATTGGAGTGTATTGGGTGCGTTAGTAGCAAAAACTATGTTTTTGACCGGAATGAAAAAGTTCAAAAAGCACCAAAACACGATTTTTGGACACATTGGAGTGTATTGGGTGCGTTCGTGTCAAAAACTCACTTTGTTATTCGCGCGGCAAACTTTTGTCAACTAATGTCAATAATGGCATATATTGAGCCCCCACGGGTGCTATGTTTTTGACCGGAATGAAAAAGTTCAAAAAGACCAAAACAAGATTTTTGGACATATTGGAGTGTATTGGGTGCGTTTGTAACAAAAACTCAGCTTTTGACCGGAATGAAACAGTTTAAAAAGCACCAAAACACGATTTTTGGACACATTGGAGTGTATTGGGCGCGTTCGTGCCAAAAACTCACTTTGTAATTCGCGCGGCAATCTTTTATCATTTATTGTCAATTTTGGCATATATTGAGCCCCCACGGGTGCTATGTTTTTGACCGGAATGAAAAAGTTCAAAAAGACCAAAACATGATTTTTGGACATATTGGAGTGTATTGGGTGCGTTACTAGCAAGAACTCTGTTTTTGACCGGAATGAAAAAGTTCAAAAAGCACAAAAAACACGATTTTTGGACACATTGGAGTGTATTGGGTGCGTTCGTGCCAAAAACTCACGTTGTTATTCGCGCGGCAAACTTTTGTCAATTAATGTCAATATTGGCATATATTGAGCCCCCACGGGTGCTATGTTTTTGACCGGAATGAAAAAGTTCAAAAAGACCAAACCATGATTTTTGGACATATTGGAGTGTATTGGGTGCGTTAGTAGCAAAAACTATGTTTTTGACCGGAATGAAAAAGTTCAAAAAGCACCAAAACACGATTTTTGGACACATTGGAGTGTATTGGGTGCGTTCGTGTCAAAAACTCACTTTGTTATTCGCGCGGCAAACTTTTGTCAATTAATGTCAATATTGGCATATATTGAGCCCCCACGGGTGCTATGTTTTTGACCGGAAAGAAAAAGTTCAAAAAGACCAAACCATGATTTTTGGACATATTGGAGTGTATTGGGTGCGTTAGTAGCAAAAACTATGTTTTTGACCGGAATGAAAAAGTTCAAAAAGCACCAAAACACGATTTTTGGACACATTGGAGTGTATTGGGTGTGTTCGTGTGAAAAACTCACTTTGTTATTCGCGCGGCAAACTTTTGTCAACTAATGTCAATATTGGCATATATTGAGCCCCCACGGGTGCTATGTTTTTGACCGGAATGAAAAAGTTCAAAAAGTACCAAAACATGATTTTTGGACATATTGGAGAGTATTGGGTGCGTTCGTGTCAAAAACTCAGTTCGTGATTCACACGACGAACTTTTGTCAAATAATGCCAATAATGGCATATATTGAGCCCCCACGGGTGCGATGTTTTTCACCGGAATGAAAAAGTACAAAAATCACAAAAACATGATTTTTGGACATATTGGAGTGTATTTGGGGCGTTCGTGACAAAAACATTAACGAACTTTTGTCAAATAATGCCAATAATGGCATATACTGAGCCCCCACGGGTGTGATGTTTTTCACCAGAATGAAAAAGTTCAAAAAGCACCAAAACACGATTTTTGGACACATTGGAGTGTATTGGGTGCGTTCGTGCCAAAAACTCACTTTGCTATTCGCGCGGCAAACTTTTGTCAATTAATGTCAATATTGGCATATATTGAGCCCCCACGGGTGCTATGTTTTTGACCGGAATGAAAAAGTTCAAAAAGACCAAACCATGATTTTTGGACATATTGGAGTGTATTGGGTGCGTTAGTAGCAAAAACTATGTTTTTGACCGGAATGAAAAAGTTCAAAAAGCACCAAAACACGATTTTTGGACACATTGGAGTGTATTGGGTGCGTTCGTGTCAAAAACTCACTTTGTTATTCGCGCGGCAAACTTTTGTCAACTAATGTCAATATTGGCATATATTGAGCCCCCACGGGTGCTATGTTTTTGACCGGAATGAAAAAGTTCAAAAAGCACCAAAACATGATTTTTGGACATATTGGAGAGTATTGGGTGCGTTCGTGTCAAAAACTCAGTTCGTGATTCACACGACGAACTTTTGTCAAATAATGCCAATAATGGCATATATTGAGCCCCCACGGGTGCGATGTTTTTCACCGGAATGAAAAAGTACAAAAATCACAAAAACATGATTTTTGGACATATTGGAGTGTATTTGGGGCGTTCGTGACAAAAACATTAACGAACTTTTGTCAAATAATGCCAATAATGGCATATACTGAGCCCCCACGGGTGTGATGTTTTTCACCAGAATGAAAAAGTTCAAAAAGCACCAAAACACGATTTTTGGACACATTGGAGTGTATTGGGTGCGTTCGTGCCAAAAACTCACTTTGCTATTCGCGCGGCAAACTTTTGTCAATTAATGTCAATATTGGCATATATTGAGCCCCCACGGGTGCTATGTTTTTGACCGGAATGAAAAAGTTCAAAAAGACCAAACCATGATTTTTGGACATATTGGAGTGTATTGGGTGCGTTAGTAGCAAAAACTATGTTTTTGACCGGAATGAAAAAGTTCAAAAAGCACCAAAACACGATTTTTGGACACATTGGAGTGTATTGGGTGCGTTCGTGTCAAAAACTCACTTTGTTATTCGCGCGGCAAACTTTTGTCAACTAATGTCAATATTGGCATATATTGAGCCCCCACGGGTGCGATGTTTTTGACCGGAATGAAAAAGTTCAAAAAGCACCAAAACATGATTTTTGGACATATTGGAGAGTATTGGGTGCGTTCGTGTCAAAAACTCAGTTCGTGATTCACACGACGAACTTTTGTCAAATAATGCCAATAATGGCATATATTGAGCCCCCACGGGTGCGATGTTTTTCACCGGAATGAAAAAGTACAAAAATCACAAAAACATGATTTTTGGACATATTGGAGTGTATTTGGGGCGTTCGTGACAAAAACATTAACGAACTTTTGTCAAATAATGCCAATAATGGCATATACTGAGCCCCCACGGGTGTGATGTTTTTCACCAGAATGAAAAAGTTCAAAAAGCACCAAAACACGATTTTTGGACACATTGGAGTGTATTGGGTGCGTTCGTGCCAAAAACTCACTTTGCTATTCGCGCGGCAAACTTTTGTCAATTAATGTCAATATTGGCATATATTGAGCCCCCACGGGTGCTATGTTTTTGACCGGAATGAAAAAGTTCAAAAAGACCAAACCATGATTTTTGGACATATTGGAGTGTATTGGGTGCGTTAGTAGCAAAAACTATGTTTTTGACCGGAATGAAAAAGTTCAAAAAGCACCAAAACACGATTTTTGGACACATTGGAGTGTATTGGGTGCGTTCGTGTCAAAAACTCACTTTGTTATTCGCGCGGCAAACTTTTGTCAACTAATGTCAATATTGGCATATATTGAGCCCCCACGGGTGCGATGTTTTTGACCGGAATGAAAAAGTTCAAAAAGCACCAAAACATGATTTTTGGACATATTGGAGAGTATTGGGTGCGTTCGTGTCAAAAACTCAGTTCGTGATTCACACGACGAACTTTTGTCAAATAATGCCAATAATGGCATATATTGAGCCCCCACGGGTGCGATGTTTTTCACCGGAATGAAAAAGTACAAAAATCACAAAAACATGATTTTTGGACATATTGGAGTGTATTTGGGGCGTTCGTGACAAAAACATTAACGAACTTTTGTCAAATAATGCCAATAATGGCATATACTGAGCCCCCACGGGTGTGATGTTTTTCACCAGAATGAAAAAGTTCAAAAAGCACCAAAACACGATTTTTGGACACATTGGAGTGTATTGGGTGCGTTCGTGCCAAAAACTCACTTTGCTATTCGCGCGGCAAACTTTTGTCAATTAATGTCAATATTGGCATATATTGAGCCCCCACGGGTGCTATGTTTTTGACCGGAATGAAAAAGTTCAAAAAGACCAAACCATGATTTTTGGACATATTGGAGTGTATTGGGTGCGTTAGTAGCAAAAACTATGTTTTTGACCGGAATGAAAAAGTTCAAAAAGCACCAAAACACGATTTTTGGACACATTGGAGTGTATTGGGTGCGTTCGTGTCAAAAACTCACTTTGTTATTCGCGCGGCAAACTTTTGTCAACTAATGTCAATATTGGCATATATTGAGCCCCCACGGGTGCGATGTTTTTGACCGGAATGAAAAAGTTCAAAAAGCACCAAAACATGATTTTTGGACATATTGGAGAGTATTGGGTGCGTTCGTGTCAAAAACTCAGTTCGTGATTCACACGACGAACTTTTGTCAAATAATGCCAATAATGGCATATATTGAGCCCCCACGGGTGCGATGTTTTTCACCGGAATGAAAAAGTACAAAAATCACAAAAACATGATTTTTGGACATATTGGAGTGTATTTGGGGCGTTCGTGACAAAAACATTAACGAACTTTTGTCAAATAATGCCAATAATGGCATATACTGAGCCCCCACGGGTGTGATGTTTTTCACCAGAATGAAAAAGTTCAAAAAGCACCAAAACACGATTTTTGGACACATTGGAGTGTATTGGGTGCGTTCGTGCCAAAAACTCACTTTGCTATTCGCGCGGCAAACTTTTGTCAATTAATGTCAATATTGGCATATATTGAGCCCCCACGGGTGCTATGTTTTTGACCGGAATGAAAAAGTTCAAAAAGACCAAACCATGATTTTTGGACATATTGGAGTGTATTGGGTGCGTTAGTAGCAAAAACTATGTTTTTGACCGGAATGAAAAAGTTCAAAAAGCACCAAAACACGATTTTTGGACACATTGGAGTGTATTGGGTGCGTTCGTGTCAAAAACTCACTTTGTTATTCGCGCGGCAAACTTTTGTCAACTAATGTCAATATTGGCATATATTGAGCCCCCACGGGTGCGATGTTTTTGACCGGAATGAAAAAGTTCAAAAAGCACCAAAACATGATTTTTGGACATATTGGAGAGTATTGGGTGCGTTCGTGTCAAAAACTCAGTTCGTGATTCACACGACGAACTTTTGTCAAATAATGCCAATAATGGCATATATTGAGCCCCCACGGGTGCGATGTTTTTCACCGGAATGAAAAAGTACAAAAATCACAAAAACATGATTTTTGGACATATTGGAGTGTATTTGGGGCGTTCGTGACAAAAACATTAACGAACTTTTGTCAAATAATGCCAATAATGGCATATACTGAGCCCCCACGGGTGTGATGTTTTTCACCAGAATGAAAAAGTTCAAAAAGCACCAAAACACGATTTTTGGACACATTGGAGTGTATTGGGTGCGTTCGTGCCAAAAACTCACTTTGCTATTCGCGCGGCAAACTTTTGTCAATTAATGTCAATATTGGCATATATTGAGCCCCCACGGGTGCTATGTTTTTGACCGGAATGAAAAAGTTCAAAAAGACCAAACCATGATTTTTGGACATATTGGAGTGTATTGGGTGCGTTAGTAGCAAAAACTATGTTTTTGACCGGAATGAAAAAGTTCAAAAAGCACCAAAACACGATTTTTGGACACATTGGAGTGTATTGGGTGCGTTCGTGTCAAAAACTCACTTTGTTATTCGCGCGGCAAACTTTTGTCAACTAATGTCAATATTGGCATATATTGAGCCCCCACGGGTGCGATGTTTTTGACCGGAATGAAAAAGTTCAAAAAGCACCAAAACATGATTTTTGGACATATTGGAGAGTATTGGGTGCGTTCGTGTCAAAAACTCAGTTCGTGATTCACACGACGAACTTTTGTCAAATAATGCCAATAATGGCATATATTGAGCCCCCACGGGTGCGATGTTTTTCACCGGAATGAAAAAGTACAAAAATCACAAAAACATGATTTTTGGACATATTGGAGTGTATTTGGGGCGTTCGTGACAAAAACATTAACGAACTTTTGTCAAATAATGCCAATAATGGCATATACTGAGCCCCCACGGGTGTGATGTTTTTCACCAGAATGAAAAAGTTCAAAAAGCACCAAAACACGATTTTTGGACACATTGGAGTGTATTGGGTGCGTTCGTGCCAAAAACTCACTTTGCTATTCGCGCGGCAAACTTTTGTCAATTAATGTCAATATTGGCATATATTGAGCCCCCACGGGTGCTATGTTTTTGACCGGAATGAAAAAGTTCAAAAAGACCAAACCATGATTTTTGGACATATTGGAGTGTATTGGGTGCGTTAGTAGCAAAAACTATGTTTTTGACCGGAATGAAAAAGTTCAAAAAGCACCAAAACACGATTTTTGGACACATTGGAGTGTATTGGGTGCGTTCGTGTCAAAAACTCACTTTGTTATTCGCGCGGCAAACTTTTGTCAACTAATGTCAATATTGGCATATATTGAGCCCCCACGGGTGCGATGTTTTTGACCGGAATGAAAAAGTTCAAAAAGCACCAAAACATGATTTTTGGACATATTGGAGAGTATTGGGTGCGTTCGTGTCAAAAACTCAGTTCGTGATTCACACGACGAACTTTTGTCAAATAATGCCAATAATGGCATATATTGAGCCCCCACGGGTGCGATGTTTTTCACCGGAATGAAAAAGTACAAAAATCACAAAAACATGATTTTTGGACATATTGGAGTGTATTTGGGGCGTTCGTGACAAAAACATTAACGAACTTTTGTCAAATAATGCCAATAATGGCATATACTGAGCCCCCACGGGTGTGATGTTTTTCACCAGAATGAAAAAGTTCAAAAAGCACCAAAACACGATTTTTGGACACATTGGAGTGTATTGGGTGCGTTCGTGCCAAAAACTCACTTTGCTATTCGCGCGGCAAACTTTTGTCAATTAATGTCAATATTGGCATATATTGAGCCCCCACGGGTGCTATGTTTTTGACCGGAATGAAAAAGTTCAAAAAGACCAAACCATGATTTTTGGACATATTGGAGTGTATTGGGTGCGTTAGTAGCAAAAACTATGTTTTTGACCGGAATGAAAAAGTTCAAAAAGCACCAAAACACGATTTTTGGACACATTGGAGTGTATTGGGTGCGTTCGTGTCAAAAACTCACTTTGTTATTCGCGCGGCAAACTTTTGTCAACTAATGTCAATATTGGCATATATTGAGCCCCCACGGGTGCGATGTTTTTGACCGGAATGAAAAAGTTCAAAAAGCACCAAAACATGATTTTTGGACATATTGGAGAGTATTGGGTGCGTTCGTGTCAAAAACTCAGTTCGTGATTCACACGACGAACTTTTGTCAAATAATGCCAATAATGGCATATATTGAGCCCCCACGGGTGCGATGTTTTTCACCGGAATGAAAAAGTACAAAAATCACAAAAACATGATTTTTGGACATATTGGAGTGTATTTGGGGCGTTCGTGACAAAAACATTAACGAACTTTTGTCAAATAATGCCAATAATGGCATATACTGAGCCCCCACGGGTGTGATGTTTTTCACCAGAATGAAAAAGTTCAAAAAGCACCAAAACACGATTTTTGGACACATTGGAGTGTATTGGGTGCGTTCGTGCCAAAAACTCACTTTGCTATTCGCGCGGCAAACTTTTGTCAATTAATGTCAATATTGGCATATATTGAGCCCCCACGGGTGCTATGTTTTTGACCGGAATGAAAAAGTTCAAAAAGACCAAACCATGATTTTTGGACATATTGGAGTGTATTGGGTGCGTTAGTAGCAAAAACTATGTTTTTGACCGGAATGAAAAAGTTCAAAAAGCACCAAAACACGATTTTTGGACACATTGGAGTGTATTGGGTGCGTTCGTGTCAAAAACTCACTTTGTTATTCGCGCGGCAAACTTTTGTCAACTAATGTCAATATTGGCATATATTGAGCCCCCACGGGTGCGATGTTTTTGACCGGAATGAAAAAGTTCAAAAAGCACCAAAACATGATTTTTGGACATATTGGAGAGTATTGGGTGCGTTCGTGTCAAAAACTCAGTTCGTGATTCACACGACGAACTTTTGTCAAATAATGCCAATAATGGCATATATTGAGCCCCCACGGGTGCGATGTTTTTCACCGGAATGAAAAAGTACAAAAATCACAAAAACATGATTTTTGGACATATTGGAGTGTATTTGGGGCGTTCGTGACAAAAACATTAACGAACTTTTGTCAAATAATGCCAATAATGGCATATACTGAGCCCCCACGGGTGTGATGTTTTTCACCAGAATGAAAAAGTTCAAAAAGCACCAAAACACGATTTTTGGACACATTGGAGTGTATTGGGTGCGTTCGTGCCAAAAACTCACTTTGCTATTCGCGCGGCAAACTTTTGTCAATTAATGTCAATATTGGCATATATTGAGCCCCCACGGGTGCTATGTTTTTGACCGGAATGAAAAAGTTCAAAAAGACCAAACCATGATTTTTGGACATATTGGAGTGTATTGGGTGCGTTAGTAGCAAAAACTATGTTTTTGACCGGAATGAAAAAGTTCAAAAAGCACCAAAACACGATTTTTGGACACATTGGAGTGTATTGGGTGCGTTCGTGTCAAAAACTCACTTTGTTATTCGCGCGGCAAACTTTTGTCAACTAATGTCAATATTGGCATATATTGAGCCCCCACGGGTGCGATGTTTTTGACCGGAATGAAAAAGTTCAAAAAGCACCAAAACATGATTTTTGGACATATTGGAGAGTATTGGGTGCGTTCGTGTCAAAAACTCAGTTCGTGATTCACACGACGAACTTTTGTCAAATAATGCCAATAATGGCATA
The DNA here is from genome assembly GCF_000147395.1 of Oryza glaberrima. Lineage (NCBI taxonomy): Eukaryota > Viridiplantae > Streptophyta > Magnoliopsida > Poales > Poaceae > Oryza > Oryza glaberrima. The sequence goes on along the minus strand of NW_026267042.1, from coordinate 1,936 downwards.
TATTGAGCCCCCACGGGTGCGATGTTTTTCACCGGAATGAAAAAGTACAAAAATCACAAAAACATGATTTTTGGACATATTGGAGTGTATTTGGGGCGTTCGTGACAAAAACATTAACGAACTTTTGTCAAATAATGCCAATAATGGCATATACTGAGCCCCCACGGGTGTGATGTTTTTCACCAGAATGAAAAAGTTCAAAAAGCACCAAAACACGATTTTTGGACACATTGGAGTGTATTGGGTGCGTTCGTGCCAAAAACTCACTTTGCTATTCGCGCGGCAAACTTTTGTCAATTAATGTCAATATTGGCATATATTGAGCCCCCACGGGTGCTATGTTTTTGACCGGAATGAAAAAGTTCAAAAAGACCAAACCATGATTTTTGGACATATTGGAGTGTATTGGGTGCGTTAGTAGCAAAAACTATGTTTTTGACCGGAATGAAAAAGTTCAAAAAGCACCAAAACACGATTTTTGGACACATTGGAGTGTATTGGGTGCGTTCGTGTCAAAAACTCACTTTGTTATTCGCGCGGCAAACTTTTGTCAACTAATGTCAATATTGGCATATATTGAGCCCCCACGGGTGCGATGTTTTTGACCGGAATGAAAAAGTTCAAAAAGCACCAAAACATGATTTTTGGACATATTGGAGAGTATTGGGTGCGTTCGTGTCAAAAACTCAGTTCGTGATTCACACGACGAACTTTTGTCAAATAATGCCAATAATGGCATATATTGAGCCCCCACGGGTGCGATGTTTTTCACCGGAATGAAAAAGTACAAAAATCACAAAAACATGATTTTTGGACATATTGGAGTGTATTTGGGGCGTTCGTGACAAAAACATTAACGAACTTTTGTCAAATAATGCCAATAATGGCATATACTGAGCCCCCACGGGTGTGATGTTTTTCACCAGAATGAAAAAGTTCAAAAAGCACCAAAACACGATTTTTGGACACATTGGAGTGTATTGGGTGCGTTCGTGCCAAAAACTCACTTTGCTATTCGCGCGGCAAACTTTTGTCAATTAATGTCAATATTGGCATATATTGAGCCCCCACGGGTGCTATGTTTTTGACCGGAATGAAAAAGTTCAAAAAGACCAAACCATGATTTTTGGACATATTGGAGTGTATTGGGTGCGTTAGTAGCAAAAACTATGTTTTTGACCGGAATGAAAAAGTTCAAAAAGCACCAAAACACGATTTTTGGACACATTGGAGTGTATTGGGTGCGTTCGTGTCAAAAACTCACTTTGTTATTCGCGCGGCAAACTTTTGTCAACTAATGTCAATATTGGCATATATTGAGCCCCCACGGGTGCGATGTTTTTGACCGGAATGAAAAAGTTCAAAAAGCACCAAAACATGATTTTTGGACATATTGGAGAGTATTGGGTGCGTTCGTGTCAAAAACTCAGTTCGTGATTCACACGACGAACTTTTGTCAAATAATGCCATAATGGCATATATTGAGCCCCCACGGGTGCGATGTTTTTCACCGGAATGAAAAAGTACAAAAATCACAAAAAACATGATTTTTGGACATATTGGAGTGTATTTGGGGCGTTCGTGACAAAAACATTAACGAACTTTTGTCAAATAATTCCAATAATGGCATATACTTGAGCCCCCATCGGGTGTGATTGTTTTTCAACCAGAATGAAAAGTTCAAAAAGCACCAAAACACGAATTTTTTGGACACATTGGAGTGTATTGGGTGCGTTCGTAGCCAAAAACGCTCACTTTGCTAGGCGCCAGCGGGCAAACTTTTGTCAATTAAAGGTCAATAATTGGCATATATTGAGCCCCCACGGGTGCGTATGTTTTTGACCGGAATGAAAAAGTTCAAAAAGACCAAACCATGATTTTTGGACATATGGAGTGTATTGGGTGCGTTAGTAGCAAAAACTATGTTTTTGACCGG